>NW_028318049.1:995000-1295000 GCF_062004578.1 Staurois parvus
ATTTATTTATTTTATTACAGGTACTTACATAGCAGAGCCATACAAAGCAGTGTGCTTACAGTGAAGCACAATAATGGGGCATTATTCCTCCCACTGATCAGAATAATGGGGCACTATTCCACCCACTGACACCAATGATGGGACACTTTCTCCCTCTGGCACAATGATGGGGCATTCTTTCTTCCACTGATACCAATGATGGGGCAGTATTCCACCCACTGACACCAATGAAAGGGCACTATTTATTTATTTTATTACAGGTACTTACATAGCAGAGCCATACAAAACAGAGTGCTTACAGTGGAGCACAATAATGGGGCATTATTCCACCCACTGACACCAATAATGGGGCACTATTCCACCCACTGACACCAATGATGGGAAACTTTCTCCCTCTGACACCAATGATGGAACACTATTCCTCCCACTGACACCAATTATGGGGTACTATTCCTCCCACTGACACCAATAATGGGGTACTATTCCACCCACTGACACCAATGATGGGGCACTAGTCCACCTACTGACACCAATAATGGGGCACTATTCCACTAACTGACACCAATAATGGGGCATTATTCTACCCACTGACACCAGTGATGGGGCACTATTCCTCCCACTGATACCAATGATGGGGCACTATTCCTCCCACTGACACCAATGATGGGGCACTATTCCACCCACTGACACCAATGATGGGAAACTTTCTCCCTCTGACACCAATGATGGGGCACTATTCCTCCCACTGACACCAATAATGGGGCACTATTCCTCCCACTGACACCAATAAAAAGGCACTATTTATTTATTTTATTACTGGTACTTACATAGCAGAGCCATACAAAGCAGTGTGCTTACAGTGAAACACACACACAACCCACAGTGAAACAGCACACAGTTAACCCTTTGATCGCCCAGATGTTAACCCCTTCCTGCCCTGTGCCATTAGTACAGTGTCAGTGCTTTTTATTAGCACTGATCACTATTAGTGTCACTGGGGATGTCAGTGACACCAAGTCAGTTCCCCCCAGTGTCAGAATGCCCACCACAGTCCCGCTATAAGTCGCTGATCGCCGCCATTACTAGTTTAAAAAAAAAATTCCAGTATCTATACAGCCATTTCTAAACGCCATAACTTTCACGTAAACCAATTAATTTACAAGTATTGGGATTTTTTATAGCAGACACGGAGCACAATACATTTTGGCCTAAATTTATGACGAAATTTGATTTTTTAAATTTTTTTACTGGACATGTTTAATAGCAAAAAGTCACAAATATTGTTTTTCTCTCAAAATTGTCGGTCTATAGCACAAAAAAATAAATAACGCACAGGCGATCAGATACCACCAAAATAAAGCTCTATTTGTGTCAGAAAAAAATATGTAAATTTCATTTGAGTGCAGCGTTGCATGACCGTGCAATTGTCATTTAAAATAACGCAACAAATGGCCTGGTCAGGAAGGGGTGTAAATCCTCAGGAGGGCAAGTAGTTAAGGGCTTATTTGCCTTTGAACAAGCCATTTGTAGAAGTCTGCTCCACCAATAAATACATGTGAAACCAGCGGATGATGACCTCACGGGTTCAGAATGAACTACTAACTGGAAGTGACCCCCCCAGGCTCTTCTCCCACTTCTGCTTCTCTTTTATCGTCATCAGAAAATGGAAAGTATCAGCTTTTTGCTGCGCCTTTATCCGGCGGCACTGGTCACCATGTCATCCATCATGCTAAGTCCCGGTCCTGTTCAGGGTCATGCGTCTCCCCTGATTTTGCCACATTGCAGCAGCTGGAAGATTTATAAATGTGAATTGTACAGCCCATTGCTGAGACTCTGCGGAATCCACTGGCCCTGCTCTGGTTTATGGCTGCTTGCTGCCATCTAGTGACCATTTTTTGGCTTTGCAGCATGTCTGATATTAAAGGCCAACTCCAGGCAAAACCTTGATTTATTAGTATGGGATGGACCTCCTATGGGTTTTTATTGCTGTCTGTGGCCCAGTTTGGGAGATTTCCCAGTTTTTCTTCTTCTGGTGACCATATGGCATTAAGGGATAATCTCCCCAACAGGGATGCAGATGACAATGACAGACAGACAACCAACTTTAAAGCTGTGACATGAAAATAGGGTGTGCAGCGCTATATAAATAAAACACACTATCTAAAGTATGACAAAATATGACAGAAATGGAAAAATCCCATAAACTGGATGTTAAACAATCCAAGGTAATATGATATCAGTCCAAAAAGGTATATTCCAGTGATGGAGTATAAATGACTTCAATCCAAATGGGTATATTCCAGCATCCTAACATGAAGGTGTAGAAAAATTGCCCACTCACCGGAAGTGCAATTTAATATGCACATAGAAATTCCATGAAGCCGGAGGTCCTATGAAGGTATAGCCTGATGATAAAGGTGCCCTCTGGTGGTGGATAGGGTGACGGCTGCCAGAGAAGTTGATCTGGACCAATTTCCCAAATTGTCCTGCCTGGGTGGACTCCTAGAATGCTGGGCTGAGATGTGGAGGCTCAGTGCCAGGTAGTAGAGATGAGAACGCTCATAGTGTAGTATTATAAAAAGTATTTATTGAGTATATATCATTAAGATAAAACAGTAAACGTACAGGGTTGGAGTACCTATACAGGTATAGTGTAAATGAGCTCTTTAAATACACTGACCAGTGAATATAAATGATGGCCACCGGACCTCCTGATCCGGTGGCGTAACGTCAAGGCGTGCAGAGGTTCCTCCTAGACGCGCTTCGTGTAATAACACGTCTCCTGTAGGGGTGATGCCAAGATGGGTCAGGAGGTCCGGTGGCCATCATTTATATTCACTGGTCAGTGTATTTAAAGAGCTCATTTACACTATACCTGTATAGGTACTCTAACCCTGTACGTTTACTGTTTTATCTTAATGATATATACTCAATAAATACTTTTTATAATACTACACTATGAGCGTTCTCATCTCTACTACCTGGCACTGAGCCTCCACATCTCAGCCCAGCATTCTAGGAGTCCACCCAGGCAGGACAATTTGGGAAATTGGTCCAGATCAACTTCTCTGGCAGCCGTCACCCTATCCACCACCAGAGGGCACCTTTATCATCAGGCTATACCTTCACGGGACTTCCGGCTTCATGGAATTTCTATGTGCACATTAAATTGCACTTCCGGTGAGTGGGCAATTTTTCTACACCTTCATGTTAGGATGCTGGAATATACCCATTTGGATTGAAGTCATTTATACTCCATCACTGGAATATACCTTTTTGGACTGATATTATATTACCTTGGACTGTTTAACATCCAGTTTATGGGATTTTTCCATTTCTGTCATATTTTGTCATACTTTAGATAGTGTGTTTTATTTATATAGCGCTGCACACCCTATTTTCATGTCATATTCTTAGAAAGGCTTTGTGGTTCCTTTTTGTGCATCAGCAGCTTTTTATTGGTGCGCTCGCTAAACTCACACATTTAAACTTTAAAGCTGTGTTAAACCAAAAACGGTTATTGTCATATATTGCAGCTTACCCAACATTAGATGTGGTGGCTGCATTCGTTTTCTTTTTTTTTAGGCATTTTTTCCTCTGTTCTCACCTGGTGATTTGGCCAGTAACACACCTCCTGTATTAGAGCGCCCCCACTCTGAATGAAGGAGCACAGGGGACGTGTTTAGTCGGCAGCATTGTCAGTCTGGGGGAGTGTTGGATGTAATAATAGATTTGGATACGCTAACAAACTGGAGCCAAACACCAGACAATACTTTATACCAAAAGAAAAAAAACTGTTTGCTGCAAATGATTATAAAGGCTATATATGAATAAAAGCTGGTCATTGCAAGCACTCCTGTCAGTTGTAAATGGTTTGTCTCATCTTTGTAACTGACACATTATACATTCTTCTAGAGAGCTTGTTCTTCTGCGAAAAAAAAAATACTATCTGGATCACCAGATGAAAATAGAAAAAAAAAGAAAACTAATGCAGCCATCACATGTAAGAATTGGCTCCAGTTTGTTAGTGTATCCAGATTACCAAACGCCAGACAATACTTTATAATTATTTACAGCCGTTTTCTTTTCTTTTGGGTATAAAGGCTATATATGAATAACAACTGGTCATTGCAAGCACCCCTGTCAGTTGTAAATGGTTTGTCTCATCTTTGTAACTGATACATTATACATTCTGCTGGAGAGCTTGTTCTTATGTGAAAAAAGAATACTGTCTGGATCACCAGCTAAAAATAGAAGAAAACTAATGCAGCCATCACATCTAAGAATTGGTCATTTGGGTACACTAACTAACAAACTAGAGCCAAACTCCAGCCAGTACTTTATAATTATTTACAGCAAACAGTTTGCTATATATGAATAACAGCCGATCATTGCAAGCACCCCTGTCAGTTATAAATGGTTTGTCTCATCTTTGTAACTGATACATTCTGCTGAAGAGCGTGTTCTTTTGAAAAAAAAAAAATACTGGCTTGATCACCGGATTAAAATCGAAGAAAAAAATAAAACTAATGCAGCTATCACATCTAAGAATTGGTAAGCTGCAATATAATACTGTAAATGTTTGCTTTTGGGTTTAATACTACTTTCATTTTTCTCTTTCTCCCCCCCCCCCCCCCCAAAAAAAAAAATGCACGCTTGGAATGATGTAAGATTAGGTGATTCCATCTATCTGACTTGCTGTTTTATGAATCATGGAGCTATAAATACCAGTACCACTAGACAACCTGGGGCAAAATGTTTAATTTTTATTAAAGGCACACTACAGACAAGTACAGTGTCTTTCACATTCAGGGAAATCACATTTGCCCAATAAGTAAGGCTATGTGCCCAGAGCCAGTTTAAAGTACACTCCCAGTCATTTAAATCTACAGCTTTTCATTAAAATAATGATGATCCTGCCATGAAGGTCCTTTTTTTCAGGCACTTCCTGCTGTGGGGTGACAACACTCTGTCCCTGTATCCCTTTTGTGCTCCTGTGTTGTCACCCTATTTAATGGGCTTCCAAGGGTGAGTACAAATGGCTGTTAGTGTTTGATTTGTTTCTTAACTTCTTGCTGCCAGCCATACATATGTGTGGCGCTTTCTAGAGGTGGCCCTTATTCCTCACTGCCACATATACATGTCGCTGTGTTGTGCTGGGAGTGTGCTGAATCGGGTGCCTCCCGCACAGTGACCGCACTGCTGCCAACAGTTCGTGGTCGCAAATGCTTCCTACATGGCCCAAATTAACCCCTTACCTCTTCATGGGCTCTTTAAGAGTTTTAAACACCAAGGGTGTTATATGGGCTTCCTGATCATGTGATCACTGTGATTGAAGATCAGAAACCAGCAGGATCAGCCCCATTCTTGGTCAAACTGTGACTGGGAGCTGTCAATGACAATGCGGTCACAGATCGCACTCAGCCATGTTGGGCCAATCACAAGGATCACATGATCAGGAAGCCCAAGTATTGCCTCCAGTGTTACAAGCTCTTAAAGGGTCAGCAATAAGGGGGTTAATCTGAGTAAGGTAGGAAGCAATATTATTGTGCCAGAAATAGATTTCTCCTTTCACCTTGTAGCTACCAGTTTGTTGGCACATTACTAGAACAAGTATTGATTACATTATGGCTTGTTCTTGGTCCCTTCCTCAGCCACTGCGGATTAACTCACATGCGGGCCCCAGGAAGCGCTGTCTCTTTGTGTGTCGCCATGGCGAGCGGATGGACGTGGTGTTCGGGAAATACTGGCTGTCACAGTGCTTTGATGCAAAAGGTGCGTAAATATTCTATATTTAAAGAGCCCTATAGAGTATATCTATGACAGATTGTCACAGGGTTCACAGACAGCAGGAAGGACCTGGCAGGGCAATAAAGCTGGCATTGCTAATTAAGACGACAACAGGAGGGCACCCCACTGTAAAGCCAGCCATAGATGGCTTGAACCTTGGCTGGTTCAACAGGGACTGACCAAGATTCGATCCATCTATGTTCAGGCTGGTTGTACTAAAGTTGATCCATTGGAAATTGTACTCTTTGTAATAAAATAAAAATATGTAAAATACGTGTGCAAAATGTGACAATGCATTAAAGTGTTTGTTCACCAATGCCAGAAGTCTGCCAAGCAAAATAGGTGAGTTGGAAGCTTTGGTGCATGAAGAGAACTATGATTTAATTGGTATTGCTGAATCTTGGCTTCATTCTTCACATGACTGGGCCATTAATATTCCTGGCTATGTTCTCTTTCGGAGAGACAGAGTAAATAGGAAAGGTGGTGGTGTCTGTCTCTATGCGAGAAGTGATCTCAGAGCGAGTGTGAAAGAGGACCTAGTGGATGGAGAGTGTGATGAGGCTTAAGCATTATGGGTGGAACTGCACATGGGGGTGCGTACTACAAAGGTAATCATTGGAGTTTGTTATAGGCCTCCCATTGTTACTGAGGAGGTGGAGACTCAGCTCCTTGCACAGACAGAAATGCCTGCAAGGGCAGGGACAGTGATAATAATAGGGGATTTTATATACACTTAAATTGACTGGGGTAATAACATTGCTGGAACAGTTATATGGCAAACATTTATAAAAATACTACAAGACACTTTTATGGTACAGTTCATAGAGGCCCCAACTAGAAATGATGCTCTGCTGGACCTGGTAATCTCAAATAATACAAT
The DNA here is from genome assembly GCF_062004578.1 of Staurois parvus. NCBI lineage: Eukaryota > Metazoa > Chordata > Amphibia > Anura > Ranidae > Staurois > Staurois parvus. The sequence goes on from NW_028318049.1 coordinate 1,001,671, forward strand.
GCAAATAATTACTAATGTTCATATACAAGAACATCTGGGTAGCAGTGACCATAACATGATTTCATTTATTGCTACCTGTAAAAAATAAACGCATCCTGGAAAGATATAAAAACACTTAACTTTAAGAGAGCAAATATTCCAAGGATGAGGGCTGCTTTCCAAGACTTAAACTGGGAGGGAATATTGGCATCAATGAACACAGAACAGAAATGGGAATTCTTCAAAAAGACTGTATGCATCATTTCTGCAACAATTCAAAACGAGCTACAGATTACATAAGATAGTAAGACAAACCCCCCAACATTTTTCAAATATATTATTAGTAAAAATAAGTCAGGTTTGAGCATGTAAGTCCTTTATAAAATAATCTAGAGTGGGTGACTTGGGACAAAGAGAAGACAAATGTATTAAATACTTTCTTCAGCTCTGTGTATATAAAGGAGCATGGGGGAGCTGTTGTCCATAATGGGCATGGTATTGACACAGCCCCAAATGATCCACGATGGCGCAAAACTGATATGATCCAGAAATATTTAGACAGAAAGGTGAATAAAGCACTTGGACCGGATGGCATACACCCACGTTTCCCAAAAGAACTCAGCACTATCATTTCAAAGCCATTGTTTCTAATATTTAGAGACTCTTTAATGACTGGCATAGTACCACTGGATTGGCGTAAGGACAATGTGGTTCCAATATTTTAAAAGGGATCAAAGTCCTTACCAAGTAATTATAGATCTGTTAGTTTACCTTCTATAGTTGGGAAGATACTGGAGAGTTTAATAAAAGACCACATAGATGAGTTCTTGCTGGAAAATAATGTTTTAGGTAACAAACACCATGGATTCATGAATGAGAGAAGTTGTCAAACAAATCTGATTGCTTTTTATGAGGGGGTGAGCAAAACCTTGGACAGAGAGGTGGCGGTGGATGTGGTATACTTGGACAGAGAGGTGGGGTTGGACGTGGTATACTTGGACAGAGGGGTGGCGGTGGATGTGGTATACATGGACAGAGAGGTGGCGGTGGACGCGATATACCTGGACAGAGGGGTGGCAGTGGACGTGGTATACTTGGACAGAGGGGTGACAGTGGATGTGGTATACTTAGACAGTGGGGTGGTGGTGGACATGGTATACTAGGACAGAGGGGTGGCGGTGGACATGGTATACTTGGACAGAGGGGTGGTGGTGGATGTGGTATACTTGGACAGAGGGGTGGCGGTGGACGTGGTATACTTGGACAGAGGGGTGGCGGTGGATGTGGTATACTTGGACAGAGGGGTGGCGGTGGATGTGGTATACTTGGACAGAGGGGTGGATGTGGTATACTTGGACAGAGGGGTGGATGTGGTATACATGGACAGAGAGATGGTGGTGGACGTGGTATACTTGGACAGAGGGGTGGCTGTGGATGTGGTATACTTGGACAGAGGGGTGGCTGTGGACGTGGTATACTTGGACAGAGGGGTGGTGGTGGACATGGCATACTTGGACAGAGGGGTGGCTGTGGACATGGTATACTTGGACAGAGGGGTGGCTGTGGACGTGGTATACTTGGACAGAGGGGTGGTGGTGGACATGGTATACTTGGACAGAGGGGTGGCGGGGGACATGGTATAGTTGGACAGAGGGGGGTGGTGGACCTAGTATACTTGGACAGAGGGGTGGTGGTGGACATGGTATACTTGGACAGAGGGTTGGCTGTGGACGTAGTATACTTGGACAGAAGGGTGGCTGTGGACATGGCATACTTGGACAGAGGGGTGGTGGTGGATGTGGTATACTTGGACAGAAGGGTGGCTGTGGACGTGGTATACTTGGACAGAGGGGTGGCTGTGGACATAGTATACTTGGACAGAGGGGTGGCGGTGGATGTGGTATACTTGGACAGAGGGGTGGCGGTGGATGTGGTATACTTGGACAGAGGGGTGGTGGTGGACGTGGTATACTTGGACAGAGAGGTGGACGTGGTATACTTGGACAGAGGGGTGGCGGTGGACGTGGTATACTTGGACAGAGGGGTGGTGGTGGACGTGGTATACTTGGACAGAGGGGTGGCGTTGGACGTGTTATTCTTGGACAGAGGGGTGGCGGTGGATGTGGTATTCTTGGAAAGAGGGGTGGCGGTGGACGTGGTATTCTTGGACAGAGGGGTGGTGGGGGACGTGGTATACTTGGACAGAGAGGTGGACGTGGTATACTTGGACAGAGGGGTGGCGGTGGACGTGGTATACTTGGACAGAGGGGTGGTGGTGGACGTGGTATACTTGGACAGAGGGGTGGCGTTGGACGTGTTATTCTTGGAAAGATGGGTGGCGGTGGACGTGGTATTCTTGGACAGAGGGGTGGCGGTGGAAGTGGTATACTTGGATTTTGCAAAAGCATTTGACACAGTTCCCCACACACGGCTAATGGAGACCGCTGATTTAGGGGATGTTTTATATTGGTGTAATAGGGTTGTGTTATTTTTAAGAAAATAAATGTCAAGGATTCAGCATACAATGTTGCAGTGTGACAGTTTTGAGCAGTCCATGCTCTTTAAGCCCCATTCACACTGGGCGTTTAGGTGCAGGTGGTGGGCACAGCCCCGATGCTGGCAGCCTGTCAAACTCTATGAGAAACTGACAGCTGCTGCGGCTGAATGGTGCACCTAGCGGTACTTACTTTTACGGCTGTATGCTCCTAAAGAGGAATGTCCAAAATGTAGACTGCTTGTCCTCTAAATGCATATAAATGCAGGTTTGACAGTTCTAGTGTGAATTGAGCCTAAAACTGCGTGTAACAGGGGCAGACTGACAACTCATGGGGCCCCCGGGCAATAGGGGATCATGGGGCCCCTGTGTCCTTGCCCAAACTCAAAAAAGCCTATAAAAAAGGTACCAGGGGCATCTCATGGGGCCCCCTACTGACCCCAGGATGGGGCTGATTTGTTTCATCTCTGTGTATCACCTGAGGCCAGGCACTTCACTGGGTATATGTAAAGGTTCACACGCCAGGGGCGGACTGACCATTTGGAAATTCGGGCACTGCCCGAGGGCCCAGGGTCAGTAGGGGGTCAGTCTCCAAACTGTGGCCCTTTGCTTGCCTTTATCCACCCTTTGGGGCACTATTCCTCTCACTGACACCAAAAGATAGCAATGTTTATTCCTACCAACACCATGACATTTTCTACTCCCAAAGGCCACAGTCCAGCCTTCCTAAAGTCTGAAGGACAGTAAACTGGCCCTTTGTTCACATACACAGTAGATATGAAAAGTCTACACGCCCCTGTTAAAATGTCAGGTTTCTGTGATGTAAAAAAATTAGATAAAAATAAATAATTTCAGAACTTTTTCCACCTTTAATGTGACCTATAAACTGTACAACTCAGTTGAACAACAAACTGAAATCTTTTAGGTGGAGGGAAGTCTTGCCACTCTACCCCATATCCCAGACCTATGAAGAATACAGGAGATTGTTGTCACATGTACCACACAGCCAGTACTTGCCAGATATTCCTGCAGCTCCTTTAATGTTAGCAGCCTCCCGGACCAGTTTTCTTCTCGTCTTGTTTTTTCATCCATTTTGGAGGGACGTCCAGTTCTTGGTAATGTCACTGTTGCGCCATATTTTCTCTACTGCATGTTGGCAGTATTCACTGTGTTCCATGGTGTATCCAATGCCTTGGAAATTCTTTTATACCCTTCTCCTGACTGATACCTTTTAACAATGAGATCCCTCTGATGCTTTGGAAGCTCTCTGCAGACCATGGCTTTTGCTGTACGATGCGACTAAGAAAATGTCAGGAAAGACCTACTAGAACAGCTGAACTTTATTTCAATCAGAGGCACTTTAAATGATGGCAGGTGTGTACTGACTGCTATTTAACATGATTGTGAATGTGATTGCTTAATTCTGAACACAGCTACATCCCCAGTTATAAGAGGGTGTGCACACTTATGCAACCACATTGTTTTAGTTTTTTATGTTTACTCTTCCCCCCCAATAAAAGATTTAAGTTTGTTTTTCAATTGAGCTATACAGTTTCTAGGTCACATTAAAGGTGGATAAAGTTCTGAAATGATTTATCTTTCTCATTTTTTTTAGTACATCACAGAAACCTGACATTTTAACAGGGGTGTGTAGACTTTTTATATCCACTGTGTGTATGTATGTATGTACATGTGTGTGTGTGTGTGTGTATATATATATATATATATATATACTATATTGCCAAAAGTATTGGCAGCTATAACAGCTTCAACTCTTCTGGGAAGGCCGTCCACGAGGTTTAGGAGGGTGTCTATGGGAAGGTTTGACCATTCTTCCAGAAGCACATTTGTGAGGTCAGGCACTGATGTCGGATGAGAAGGCCTGGCTCACAGTCTCCGCTCTAATTCATCCCAAAGGTGTTCTATCAGGTTCAGGTCAGGACTCTGTGCAGGTCAGTCATGTTCCTCCACCCCAAACTCACTCATCAATGTCTTTATGGACCTTGCTTTGTGCACTGGTGCGCAGTCATGTTGGAACAGGAAGGGGCCATCCCCAAACTCTTCCCACACAGTTGGGAGCATGAAATTGTCCAAGATATCTTGGTATGCTGACACCTTAAGAGTTCCCTTCACTGGAACTAGGGGGCCAAGCCCAACCCCTGAAAAACAACCCCACACCATAATCCCCCCTCCATCAAACTTTACACTTGGCACAATGCAGTCAGGCAAGTACCGTTCTCCTGGCAACCACCAAATCCAGACATGTCCATTGGATTGCCGACAGAGAAGATTGATTCACCACTCCAGAGAACACATCTCCACTGATCTAGAGTCCAGTGGCGGCGTGCTTTACACCATGGCATCCGATGCTTTGCATTGCACTTGGTGATGTAAGGCTTGGATACAGCTGCTCGGCCATGGAAACCCATTCCATGAAACTCTCTATGCACTGTTGTAGTGCTAATCTGAAGGCCACATGAAGTTTGGAGGTCTTTAGCTATTGACTCTGCAAACAGTTGGTGACTTCTGCGCTCTCTGCGCTTCAGCATGCGCTGACCCCGCTCTGTCATGTGACGTGGCCTACCACTTGGTGGCTGAGTTGCTGTTGTTCCCAGTTGCTTCCACTTTGTTATAATCCCACTAACAGTTGAGCGTGGAATATTTAGTAGCCAGGAAATGTCACGGATGGACTTATTGCACAGGTGACAACCTATCACGGGACCACGCTTGGAGTCACTGAGCTCCTGAGAGCGACCCATTCTTTCACAAATGTTTATAGAAGCAGTCTGCATGCCTAGGGGCTGGATTGTATACACCTGTGGACAAGGAGGGGATTGGAACACCTGAATCTAATGATTTGGAGGGCTGGCCCAATACTTTTGGCAATATAGTGTATATAAAATGAAATGCGAAAATGAAAAGGCTGTTTGTATAGCAGGATTGGGTGGTCCGAAAGGTTTGGTATTTCTATAATTCCATTCTTTTTTTGTACATGATCCAACTTCTGTGCTCTCTACAGGTCGCTATGTGCGAACCAACCTGAACATGCCACAGAGTTTACCGCAAAGGAGCGGCGGCTATCGGGATTATGAGAAAGACGCTCCCATCACAGTGTTCGGGTGCACGCAGGCCAAGCTGGTCGGTGAGTTGTCTTTTGATCTGTTAGAGGAAAAAGCCTTTTCTAAAATATTTTCTGGGAAATTGTTGCTGCTGTTTCCTCCTATTAAGAAAAAGAATTTATGTACCAGAAAAAATGTAAGTTATTTCCTGGTATGTATTTTAAGATGCCTGCACTTGTGGTTTCTCCTCTAAAACAGTTTCTACATTCTTCTCAACTGTTCTGTTCCCTCCTGGCATTACTTAATATTACCCCCCCCCCCCCCAAACCTACCTTTACCCCTGTAGATTATGTCCTATACCTTTCCCTGTAAGCAGTTATTAGTCCCTACACATTGTGCTGCTTGGACCAACAGTGATTCCTACTTAGGATTCTGGCTTCCTGTATGTGATATAAAATATACAATTTATATAGGGGATTTGTCTACAGGTTTTAATTGCAATGATTTGTAAATGTTGACCATTGAGGGTATTGTGTGTTATTGGTTCCAGCAGATAGAGGTTATTGGTGCTTCTTAGCTTTGCTCTACATAAAATCTTCAGAGCTATGATAGCGGTGTAGTCATAGACAAGCTGTATTGGAGGAGGTAAGGGTGACCTTGTATTTTTGTGTATTGCAGGTCAGGCCTTGCTGGAGAGTAACACAGCTGTAGATTTCATATATTGTTCCCCATCCTTGCGTTGCGTACAGACGGCACACAACATACTGAAAGGTGAGTGGATGCCCTGCGTCGCCTCTCTTATGGCAATAGACTTCAGCCCTAAATATTGGGTTCTTTTAATCTTCCCTTCTTATCACTAATTTAAAAAGCATCAGATGCAGCAAGCAATTACAGAACATATACCTATATGTATAAAAAAGTGCTAAAAACACATAATATATATATCAAGTGAAACAGTCAAGTGCAACATATAAGTATATAAAACTTGCGCACAAAATAGGAAATCAGAAAGAAGTAAACTCCATGAATAAATGTGATATTCCATGCAATAAATTAAATCAATAATAATCTTTACGGTTGCACTTATCAGATATGTGCAATAATATAATCAAAATTCAATCCAATGACTGTGTTCAAATAGTGTCCTTTTGTTGAAAAAGTGCAATAATGCAAAGTGCAGGGTGAGAGCGTGTGATCAATCACACAGGGAGTTCCACCACCACGGATGGGTGTACACTCACCAGAAGGTATATGATATCAGGCATATAGTATGTCACATCTGGAGGTGAAGAGGCAGCCAAGGGGTTAACCATACTGCTCCATCAAGGCGTAGGTGGATGAAGGGACCCTTGTCCTAGGGAAGATAGAATAAATATATAGTTTGTGTCAGGAACTTGTCCTGCAGTCCTAAAGAGTTCACAGAGGTCGTAGAACTGGTCATGTACAGTGGGGATCGAAAGTTTGGGCACCCCAGCTAAAAAATTGTATTAATGTGCATAAAGAAGCCAAGGAAAGATGGAAAAATCTCCAAAAGGCATCAAATTACAGATTAGACATTCTTATAATATGTCAACAAAAGTTAGATTTTATTTCCATCATTTACACTTTCAAAATAACAGAAAACAAAAAAATGGCGTCTGCAAAAGTTTGGGCACCCTGCAGAATTTATAGCATGCACTGCCCCCTTTGCCAAGCTGAGACCTGCCAGTGTCATGGATTGTTCTCAATCATCGTCTGGGAAGACCAGGTGATGTCAATCTCAAAGGTTTTAAATGCCCAGACTCATCTGACCTTGCCCCAACAATCAGCACTATGGGTTCTTCTAAGCAGTTGTCTAGAAAACTGAAACTGAAAATAGTTGACGCTCACAAAGCTGGAGAAGGCTATAAGAAGATAGCAAAGCGTTTTCAGATGTCAATATCCTCTGTTCGGAATGTAATTAAGAAATGGCAGTCTTCAGGAACAGTGGAAGTTAAAGCAAGATCTGGAAGACCAAGAAAAATATCAGACAGAACAGCTTGCAGGATTGTGAGAAAAACAATTCAAAACCCACGTTTGACTGCACGATCCCTCCAGAAAGATCTGGCAGACACTGGAGTTGTGGTACACTATTCCACTATAAAGAGATAATTGTACAAATATGGTCTTCATGGAAGAGTCATCAGAAGAAAACCTCTTCTACGTCCTCACCACAAAAATCATCGTTTGAACTTTGCAAATGAACATATAGACAAGCCTGATGCATTTTGTAAACAAGTTCTGTGGACCGATGAGGTTAAAATTGAACTTTTTGGCCGGAATGAGCAAAGGTACGTTTGGAGAAGAAGGGGCAGAGAATTTAAAGAAAAGAACCTCTGTCCAACTGTTAAGCATGGGGTTGGATCAATCATTTGGGGTTGTGTTGCAGCCAGTGGCACAGGGAACATCTCACGATTAGAAGGAAAAATGGATTCAATAAAATGTCAGCAAATTTTGGATGGTAACTTGATGCCATCTGTGAAAAAGCTGAAGTTAAAGAGAGGATGGCTTCTACAAATGGATAATGATCCTAAACACACCTCGAAATCCACGGGGGATTACATCAAGAGGCGTAAACTGAAAGTTTTGCCATGGCCTTCACAATCTCCTGACCTCAACATAATTGAAAATCTATGGATAGACCTTAAAAGAGCAGTGCGTGACAGACAGCCCAGAAATATCAAAGAACTGGAAGACTTTTGTAAGGAAGAATGGGCAAAGATACCTCAAACAAGAATTGAAAGACTCTTGGCTGGCTACAAAAAGCGTTTACAAGCTGTGATACTTGCCAAAGGGGCAGTACAAGATATTAACTCTGCAGGGTGCCCAAACTTTTGCAGATGCTATTTTTTTGTTTTCTGTTATTTTGAAAGTGTAAATGATGGAAATAAAATCTGACTTTTGTTGACATATTATAAGAATGTCTAATCTGTAATTTGATGCCTTTTGGAGATTTTTCCATCTTTCCTTGGCTTCTTTATGCACATTAATACAAATTTTTAGCTGGGGTGCCCAAACTTTCGATCCCCACTGTATGTCATATGTAAATATCTACCAGAGAACGATCTTGAGTGTTTTATGTGATTATGTTTGTGATCTTCTTCTGGAGGAGTCAAATGTTCAACCAGTGTCAACACCAGTTACAGTTTGTGGAGACATACATGGCCAGTTCCATAACCTCTGTGAACTCTTTAGGACTGGAGGACAAGTTCCTGACACAAACTATATATTTATGCTATCTTCCCTAGGACAGGGATCCCTTCATCCACCTACACCTTGATGAAGCACCCTTCAGATCCAGTCTAGGAATGACTAGAGCATTTGAACAGGGCCAGGCCAAGGGGTGGGCACAAGAGACAGCAGACTTGGGCTCTTCAACAAAAGGGGGCAGGAAGTGAGACCTATGCTGCTGAAGTAGCCTACACCTCTTGGTGTGGAGAAGGGGGTGCTAAAAGACCTTGTCCTGGTTCAACCCTTAAAACAGACCTTGCAGTACAATACAAGTTCCTCTCATAATGCCCCCCTCTCCCAGTACAGATAGCCTTCAGTTAGTTTTCATAAAGTGTACCTATAATGAAAAAAGTTAGATTTACCTTTCATATCGCTGATTTTACCGTCCTTCCAGAAGATTCCTGAGGAATGCAGAGCAGGCCATATCTCATGAGAAGTCTCTCCAGTCCACTGCAAGAGCATCATTTTTGTTAGATTTGTGCCACTCTGCATTCTGGAAGAAATGCAACCTCACCCTCCAGGTCCCATAAGCAGAAGACAGGGGTAGGGAAAGTACGCAGTCTATATTTTTGGTCTCTTATAGGTACCTCTTGCAAGTATTGTCTGCAGACCAATGGTGCATGGGGAGGGACCTGCGTATTATGATTAATGGCACGTTCAGCTGTAGCTTTTAGCAGGAGTCATTGGCTTTAAGAAACTGCAAGCAATGTTAGAGCCCAACATCAACCAGCAGTCCCATTAAGACCTGTGTTTATCCATCCCAAGCTGGCACTGAAGGGGGCTATAAGGGTTTCAAGAAAAAAACTCAAATGTTGTAAAATACTTTGTAGATGTTGCAAGTAATACAGTTGTTGTCTGCATTGAATATTTTTCAGGCCTCAAGCAAGACAGTAAAGGAAAAATCCGGGTGGAGCCAGGCTTATTTGAGTGGACGAAGTGGGTGTCTGGTACCTCGCTGCCCGCCTGGCTCTCACCCACAGAAATGGCAGCTGCCAATCTAAATGTGGACACAACGTACAGGTAATCACTGCGTCTGGAAATATAACTCCCTTTCCTGAATTCCCTCCTTGTTACTCCTTGATTTACAGTTCTGTGTCCGACAGAGCTGTGGCCAGAAGGATTGTTGTACATTAGAGTCCATACATATTGTAATTGAGTTGTTTAAAGTGACAACCAGAACTCCTATGTAGATCTAGGTATAAAATCCTCGAGCTGAAGGGTGCTTTACAATCTTCAACAAAACGGCCCAAAGTGGCTGAAAGCTCAGCTAATGTTTTGTAAAAGCTTGCTGTACACACTGTGCTGATACAAGCTGATCCCATATGTACCGTAATCCAGGACATGTATATTAGAGGTGCTGTAATCGACTCATCAGAAGTTCATGGTTGAAGTAAGGAAATGGAATTCATGTGGGGTTTAATGACTGCTCTCAACCAAAACAGGGTGCCCCCTAACTAGGGGTCCCAATGTTTGAGATCCACGGGTGAAAAGTCTAAAGAAAGCACAAGACCATCTAAGAGACCAAAATTTCTTATTAGTGTTTGTTCATGACATAAACTGGTCAACACGCTTCAGGGAAATAAAAACCTTCATCAGGCTCATATATATAGCAAATTTTAGAGCGTATTTATTTATAATGTAATCCTTGTAATATTCCAGGGCTGAGGAGATCGCAAATGATGCTGGCCCTGGGAAGGGTAAACCCTTCCCTTACCTGAGTGTCTTTCTCCTATATATGCCTTTCAGGGTGACGCTTTTCTGTATAACCCCTACACCTTTTCCTGTCTCCTATTATTACCAGTTCCTAGTGTTTGTAACCTTTATATGCCTTTCCCCATTGCTTCTCTCCTATTAATACCCCTTCCTGGTGCTCCTTGCCTTTATGGCCTTTCCCTATGCCTCTCTTCAGTATATACCATTCCTTATCCAGTGCCTCTCTAATTTATACCCTTCCATGGTGACACTCCCTTATGCCCTTTCCTAATGCCTCTCTCATATATTTATATGCTGTATACCCCTTTCCTGGTACTGCTCTTTTTTATATGCCCTTCCCCTTTGCCTCTCTCCTATTATTACCCGTTCCTGGTGTTGCTCACCCTTATATACCCTTCCCCATTGTTTCCCTCCCATTAATACCCTTTCTTGGTGCTCCTTGTCTTTATGGCCTTTCCCTTTGCTCCTCTTCTATATATACCATCCCTTATCTGATGCCTCTTATTTATGCCTTTCCATGGTGATATTCAATTTGTATATGCCTTTTCTTGTTGCCTCTCTCATATTTATATATACAGTTCCCCTTTCCTGGTTCTGTTCTTTTGTATATGCCTTTCCCCATCGCCTCTCTCCAATATATTGTATACTCTTTCCTGGTGCTGCTCACCTTTTATATACCCTTCCCCATTGTCTAACTTCTTTATATACCTTTCTCTTACCCAGTGCTCTTCTCTTACATATGCAATTCCCCAGTGCTCCTCTCCTTTATATGCCATCCCCCAATGCCAATCTTTTACTGTACATATACAGTCCCCTTAGCAACTGACTCTCTTCTTTCTATCTGTCTACTATCCTTACCCAAAACCTCACACAATGATATTTGTCCTTCCCTACTCTGGTGCTCCATTCTTATATGTGTAGGTGGTGTACAACGTGGTGAGGTGGCAATACTTCACACAGGGGGATGCAGTAAAGAACTTGTATTGAAGTATGCAGAAACAGTTCACAACCAAACCCGGGGAAGGGGGGGGACTGCCCAGTGGGTGCACTCACTGTTCTCGGCAATGTGAATGAAGTGATGCTCAGCCAGGATGACAGCGCCTGACCATCTCCTGCCCAATCTGGAAGATGTCCAGAGGAGTCACAGACCCTACACTTTCCCTCCTCATCAGGAACCTTTCCCTACCACTAACACTGTCCCTTACAGGCAGGATACCAAACCAGAGAACCAGGGCCTTTAAATAGGCTCTGTCTGACCCAATATGGCCACCAGAGTCACATGGGGTGGCAGCATCCAATCGGATAGCTTCCTCAGTGACCCCGGAAACCATAGAGGAACCCTGTTCCTCTTGACTTGACAGTGCCATTGCAGAGAGCGCCACCTGCAGTGGAGAAAGTAGACTGCACCTGTCTACACTTGTATGTACTGTATGTATTTTGAGGTTCAATAAACTTTCAGTGCCTTGCTTTCCCTTTGAACATTGCTATACCTTCTGTTTTTCCTGCAGACCTCACATACCGATCAGCAAGCTGGTGGTATCCGAGACATACGACACGTACATGAGTCGGAGTTTCCAGGTGACAAAGGACATCCTCAGCGAGTGCAAAGGTAAAGGTGAGCATATGTGCTCAATGTAGTAAAACGTTGTTCAACATGAGGCTCAGGAAGGGACACTTCTAATTTCTTTCCTCATGAAACCTGCTGAGCTGTGAAGAACTGAGGAGGAGGAGGAATGATCCCAAAGTCTAGTCCTCATTCTTTCAAATCTTCCACATGTGACTGATCCTTTTGTAATATTTATTTATTTATTGATTGATTTAAATGTTGTTTTTCTGAAGTTGCATGTCATTCTGCTATATGAGCAGTGCTACATGGAGTTCTTTAGGAAATGAAAGGGATGGGGTAAAGTGGAACTTCACTCTTTCAATCAGCACTGACTACTTTTAACCACTTCCCTCCAGAGGATTTACCCCCCTTCCTGACCAGGCCATTTTTTTTTTTTGCAATACGGCACTTCTTTACTTTAACTGACAATTGCGCAGTCATGCAACGCTGCATATAAATTAAATTTTCATCATTTTTTTATCCACGAATTGAGCTTTCTTTTGGTGGTATTTGATAGCCTGGACGTTTTTAATTTTTTGCGCTATAAACAAAAAAATGCCAACAGTTTTTAAAAAAAAACCAATATTTTTGACTTTTTTACTATTAAACCTATCCAGTAAAACAACTTAAAAAATCAAATTTCATCATAAATTTAGGCCAAAATGTATTGTGCTACATGTCTTTGCTAAAAAAAAAAGCACGCGCCTTCCTCTGGATCAACTGTGGGTATAGGATTATAACTTTTTTTATTTTTGAATGGTTGAACTGGATGGACTTTTGTCTTTTTTCAGCCAGACTAACTATGTAATTATGTAACTGTGTAAATTAATTAGCTTATGTGAAAGTTATAGCTTTTACAAATGGCGGTATATATACTGGAATTTTTTTTTTTTTATCAGTAATGGCGACCATCAGTGATTTATAGTGGGATTGCGGTCGGCATTCTGACACTGGAGGGAACTGACTTGGTGTCACTGACATCCCCAGTTACACCTATACAGTGATCAGTTTTAATAAAAAGCGCTGACACTGTACTAATGGCACTGGGCAGGAAGGGGTTAACATGTGGGGTGATCAAAGGGTTAACTGTGTGCTGTGTGTGTGTGTTTCACTGTAAGCACACTGCTTTGTATGGCTGTACTATGCAGAGCCATACAAAGCAGTGTACAGGAGCTGACAGGGGAGAGATCTGTATTGTTTACATACAGGTCTCTTCCCTGTCGGTAATACTCGGAAATTGCCAGGTGCTGGTGAGGAATCACCATCTGGAACCCAGTGATTGACAGCCAAGGCTGCGAATGGCGGCGCGGGGAACTGCAAAATCTTGGGTGTGTATGTATGTATGTATATTATTATTATTATACAGGATTTATATAGCGCCAACAGTTTGCTCAGCACTTTACAATATAAATATATATATGTGATTTTACACACCCGTGCCGCCCTGTAGCAGTATTTCTGCTTTTGGGTGACGTGGAAGCGGTAACTTCTGGTAGCATTAGTAAATAGATAGGAGTGTATATCATATTCACTTGTTTTAAACAATTTTTGTATGTTTCTTCAGTTCCTTTCTGGTTTCTTGCCTAGGCACATGTTGTCATACATCCCAGGAGTCTTCTGGAGGGGAGGAGGGGTATACTCAGCTAAGCACGCCCTCCTGTCTGCTTGTCTGAACTAAGGGCAGATGGATATCAGGAAGTCAACGCTACATTAATCATCTGCCCTTACTCAAGATGGCCTCGGCCAGAAATGCAATGGGGGGGTTCAAAGAGATTTCTCAGCAAAATAAAGTATGTAGGCATGGATGGATTGGAGGAAGGGGGGGGGGGGCGGCGAGGGGTTGCTTTGAATATTATCAATTAATTAAATAGCATTTTTGCTTTGTGGTGCTCAGATGCAGTGTAGTTCCGCTTTATGCTGTTTTCTGTCTGCTGAGAAATCCTCATGTCACCCTCTTCTCTCCCTCCAGGAAATAACATCCTGATAGTAGCACACGCCTCCTCCCTAGAAGCCTGCACCCGCCAGCTACAGGGTCTCACCCCGCAAAACTCCAAGGACTTTGTACAGGTGGTCAGAAAGGTGAGTAGATAAGTAGAAACATATCTGAAAATGAACTGTCTGTGTTGCCCATAGTAGGTACATTTCCTTAATGCTGGCAGCTGGAACCAGATTGGACACTGTGGTCCTGCCTTTTTGTAATTTTTCTTACGTCTTTGTTGTAGAATTGAACCCGTTTATTTGCACAATGAGGCTAAGGATCCCATACGTCTCTAAAATCAATTCTTTCAATATTCAATACTGTGCACAGTTTTAATTGTGTTTCAATCAGTTTTTTTCATGTTTAATTTAAAGAGTTTGTAAAGGCTCAAGGTTTTTTACCTTAATGCATTCTATTCATGAAGGTAAAAAATCTTCTGTTCAGCATCCCCCTCAGCCCCCTCAATACTTACCTGAGCCCCCTTCGATCCAGAGATCAGCACAACAGCCTCGGCTGTCCCGGGTCTCTGCCTCCTCTTTGGCTCAGACAGCAAGTGGGAGCCATTGGCTCCCTCTGCTGTCAATCGCAGCCAGTCAGCCAATGAGGAGAGATGGGGGTGTGACTCTGAGTGTGAAAGGACACATGGAGCAGTGGGTGCCCCCATAGAAATTTGATTGCTGTGGGGCGCAACCGACAGGAGGGAGGGGCCAGGAGATGAGGATCCGGGCTGCTCTGTGCAAAACCACTACACACAGCAGGTAAGTATAGACATGTTTGTTATTTTACAAAAAAATATGAACCTTTAGTATGGCTTTAATTTAGAAAAAAAAATGGACCAGATGTAAGAATGTGGCCCTTTTTATACTAAGTTGGTGCAAGGCATTATTGAACAATTATTTTGATTCCTTTTTTTAAGGACCTGTTAAAAAAAAAAAATCTGTTGAATGATCAAGCTGATGAAAACAGGATAATGCTTTGCGTGCGTATTCACTCCCTCAGCCTGCCTTTTGTAGTGATGAAAGGCTGAAATACAATAGAAAGATTTGGCAATGCTACTGTTTGATCAACAGAACATCCTTAACCCTTTGACATCCAGAAGCCACTGATCCATAAATTGCCCAGACCAAATTTACAGTGTCAGTTTGAGTCCGTCATACTTAATAGTAACTCAGGGATTAATTGGGCCATCCAAATAGTTTTGTTTAAAGCATATATGGCTTTTATTTGGTACACTGTTTTAGTAACTTGCTTAGATAATTATTTTTATGGTTGTTGTTGTTTTGGTATTGTCATTTTTATAGGGTGATATTTTATACATCATATTATTTGCCGAAAATAGACAAATAAGTCAAAACATTTTTTAAATTATTATTATTATTATTATAATTTTGTAAATATCCTGCTTAGATTTTTTTTTTTTTAGATTTTTTCTTTTTAATTATTTTTTGTCTTATTTGCTAATTGTCAAATACATCAAAATCTTTTTATCTATTTATTTTTTAGTACCCTGCTTCGATTATATGATGATTACTGTATAGTAATTATTATTACTAATATTCAGTTTCTTTTGCAAAGGTTTTTCCTCTGTGCACAGCAATTTCACAGGGAAAGATATATTATTTATTTATTTCAGGTACTTATATAGTGCCGTCAATTTACGCAGCGCTTTACATACATATATATTGTACATTCACATCAGTCCCTAACCCTCAAGGGGTGTAAAATCTAAGGTCCCTAACTTACATTCATACATACACATATTAGGGCCAATTTAGTCAGAATCTTATTAACCTATCAGCATGTCTTTGGAGTGAGGGAGGAAACTGGAGTACCTGGAGGAAACCCACGCAGGCACATGGAGAACATGCAAACTCCAGGCAGGTGGTGCTGTGGCTGGGAATCGAACCAACAACCCTAGTACTGGCAGGTGGAAGTGCTAACCATTTAGCCACTGTGCTGCCCCATATATATGCACTAGTACTGGTCACTGTGACTGACAGCTGTTCAATAACAAAGCCATGTGATCTGGGCACCACGGTGAATGGCTCCCAATCATCAATCAGACTTACATGTAGTAGTATACATCACTGCACGCTCCTAGCTGTCGAAATGTGACAAAGATTAACATAATCCTGTACATCTACAGATTGTAGACAGGTGCAAAAAATTGATTTCATTGTGACAGAAATGAAACCCCCCAAAAAAGCAGATGCCCCACAATGGACACTTGTGTACACATTCGTGACATAAAGTTCCAGTGGACTGTAATGCTACATAATGTGGTTGAGTCCGGGGTGGGGGGTGAATTCATTGCAAGCACCAGGGTACCTTTTGAGCAGACTGTGAAACTTGCACAAGGGTTCCTCTAGGACTTAGAGGCCCATTTATACTAGTGTTGGAACATATGGATACGAAAACCCCCTCCAAAAATTGTTTTCCAGGCCTCTGGTGAGCACCATATACTTTGCACTTGCTCCCCAGCCATTGTTGAGGTTCTCATTGGTATCCTGTCCTTTCTTCCAGATTCCATATTTGGGTTTCTGCTGTTGTGAAGAGCTGGGAGACACAAGCCTGTGGCAGCTGACGGACCCCCCGATTCTCCCGCTCACTCATGGGCCCACTGGGGGATTTAACTGGAGAGAGACTTTACTGCAGGAGTGAGCTGCAGTTCATGGACCAAACTGTTCCTCCGATCCAAACTGTAGAACGTTTTCGCCTCTGGATGCAAAACGGCGGCAAGGTGCCGCGCGGCTGCCCCGCCTATACCAATGTAATCTATGTTTTGCCTATATATATATATATATATCTGTATGTGAAGATTAGCTATTTTTGTTGAGGATCTATATTTACCGGTTCAAAAGTGATATATCTGTATAGTAAACCAATGCCTTCTGGCGCAGAGTTGGAAGCGTCATAGCGCAGGATTCCGCTAGCGGCAACTTTATCCTCGCCGTCTTCAGGTCATTGTGTATGTAGCTTTGGTTCTGTCCGCCGGGGGCCATCCTGACATTGAGCTGAAGTGAAGCTTTTGTCTTCCTGGATAATAATTTATCAATATTTATTGCTGGCGGTTGGGTCTCCTAGAGTTTTGGGGTTCCATAGGGCTCCGAGCGCCATGCTCCACCACAAGCAAATGGGAGTCAGTCACTTGCTGACCTTTCCTGCTGCCAATGCTGATCCTCTAGATTCTGTAGTGACTGAGAACATTGGGGGGCCACATTTGCTGCATGATTGTGTCAGGTCAGTGACGTAGAAAGTCAGAGGATCGACATGGCGGGCAACTAGAATTTTTCCATAAGGGATCAGTAATGGTAGCCCCATATTTCAGCTAAGGATTCCTTTATTGGCTACTATTGATTGGTGCATGTTTCATTAGTGTCAGTACTGTGTGTTTTAGGGTGACGTCTCTTCTTCTTTATATTCTGGGTTTTTCCCTGGATATTAGGCAACTCCAGCCAAATGGATAGAATAGATGGAGCCTGATCAATTTAGTGCTTACTACAGTCCTGGCTGCATAACAATGAGGAAATGACAACACTTTCAGATCTGCAGTGCTATAGACTCAGTGCCACTGCCCCACCTCCTTCTTTGAACTACTAGAGAACATCATAGCAATGGGAATGCCTATCCTGAGCACTGTTCTTCCCACTAGGCTCTGCAGCACATCAGGTTACATGGTGGGCTTGAATTACCATGCGGCTTCTTATGTCTCTCAGAGGCTCTGGTGGTGAGGTTTTATCACAGTACTTTGTGCCTCTGCCTCTCTCACGCAGATATTCTGAAGACTTCCCTTTCTCATGGCTGTGTCACTGCCCCTCCCACAAAAAGCCGTACTGACAGGGTCACCCTCATAGCTGTCTCTTCCCCTTCCAAAGGGTCATACTGAAGGTGTGACTTTTTCCTGGCTGTGTCACTGCCCCTCCCACAAGGCCTTACTGACAGGGTCACCCTCCAAAAGCTGTCTCTGCCCCTCCCACAGGGCCATGCTGAAGGTGTCCCTTTCTCATGGCTGTGTCACTGCCCCCCCACAAGGCCTTACTGACAGTGTCACCCTCTAAGAGCTGTCTCTTTGCCCCTTCTGCCTGGCCATATTGGTGGTGTCTCCCTCTAATAGCTGTCTTTGCCCCTCCCACAGGGCCATACTTAAGGTGTCACATTCTCATTGCTGTGTCTCTGCCCCTCCCACAGGGCCATAATAATGGTGTCATCCTTCTACAGCTGTGTTTTGCTTTCCCTCCAAAGGGCATACTAAAAGTGTCACTCTTTTATGGCTGTGTCTCTGTACCTCTCAAAGGCCATACTAACAATATCCCTCTCGCTCTCTGCACCTGCTACAATGCCATACTGATAGTGTCACTCTCTTACAGTTGTCTGCCTGCCTGTCTTTAAAGGCCAAGCTGCATACATCACTCACACAACTGTCTCTGACCTACCTACAGGGCCATACTGGAGGTGTTACTTCTTCACGGCTGTGTCTCGGCCCATCCCACAAGGCCCTATGGAGGAAGCCACCCTCCAAGCTGTATCTTTGCCCCTCCCACAAAGATGTTTTGAGGAAGTCACCATTGTAGATATCTCTGCCCCTCCCACAAAGATGTACTGAGGAAGTCACCATTGTAATTGTGTCTCTGCCCCTCCCACAAGGCTGTGCTGAGGAAGTCACCATTACAGCTGTGTCTCTACCCCTCCCACAATACTGTGCTGAGGAAGCCACCTTCCCAGCAGTGTCTCTGCCCCTCCCACAAAGATGTACTGAGGAAATCACCATTGTAGTTGTCACTGCCCCTCCCACAAAACTGTGCTGAGGAAGTCACCATTACAGCTGTGTCTCTGCCCCTCCCACAAGGCTGTGCTGAGGAAGCCACCCTCCCAGCTGTGTCTCTGCCCCTCCCACAAGGATGTACTGAATAGGTCACCATTGTAGTTGTCTCTGCCCCTCCCACAAGGCTGTGCTGAGGAAGTCACCATTACAGCTGTGTCTCTACCCCTCCCACAATACTGTGCTGAGGAAGCCACCTTCCCAGCAGTGTCTCTGCCCCTCCCACAAAGATGTACTGAGGAAATCACCATTGTAGTTATCACTGCCCCTCCCACAAAGCTGTGCTGAGGAAGTCACCATTACAACTGTGTCTCTGCCCCTCCCACAAGGTTGTACCGGGGAAGTCACCATTACAGATGTGTCTCTGCCCCTCCCACAAAGCTGTACTGAGGATGTCACCATTATAAATGTGTCTCTGCTCCTTCCCACAAAGTTATACTGAGGAAGTCACCATTATAGATGTGTCATTGCCCCTTCCACAAGGCTGTGCTGAAGGTGTCACTCTTCCAGAGCCACACTCTCCAAGTATTTGTTAATTCCACATTTTGGAGACTCCATTGGAGAAGGTGACACCCTTACTAACCTGTTTAAATGTCAGGTGAACTGGAAAGTATGGAATTTTGGTGGGTAGCTCCTGTCGTTAGCATCCCCCAGTGTTTTTAGAAGCCGGGAGGTTATGTAGCTTACCAGCAGTTACACAGCACTGACATATCCCATTTGGGTGGAGTTGACCTTTAAGCTGCTTTATTGCACCATAGGCAGTTGATAAATCATATTACGTACTTTGCAATCTAACTATGCAGTCCAAAACACTTCCACGTCGCAGGACTCCTGTATAGAAATAATCTGCAGGTCCAGCTTTTTGGTCTCCAGTCTTTACTAGAAAACTAGCAACTTTGATGTGGTTGGTTGGCGGAGGCACAGAAGCCCTTTAGCAGTTGTTATGCATTATCCTGGAAATTGCAGTGCTTCTCAATGCAGTCTACATGCTGGACCCAGGTGCAGTATTTTGGGTTCAAACCAAATCATTGGACTCGTTTAATAAACCAATGCAAAGTGCGTTAGCTTAAAAAGCAACCAATCAGAATGAGTCTGCTAATGTTCGGTCATTAAACCGACGTCTGTTTGGCTGCTAGGGGTCACTTACTGTCTTGTTTTTACTGGATAAGACCACATATCTGTTTTGGGTGAATAGTGTAGTTATTCCCTGGCCGATCACTCTGGTCATGCGGTACAGATAGATGTATTATAATTGTTTGGCAGCTACTGAGAATTGATCTTCATTGGCCGAAACGCGTAGAGTACCGGTACTCCTATGTACCATGTGATGTCATTTTATAAGCATGCTGCAATTAAATAGCCAATATTCAGGGTGATGTAGATCTGACAGACTGTTCTGAGGTCAACTGGACAGCTTAGAGCACGGGTGTCAAACTGGAGGCCCTCCAGCTGTTGCCAAACTACAAGTCCCATGAAGCATTGCAAGATTGACAGTTACAAGCATGACTCCCACAGGCAGAGGCATGATGGGACTTGTAATTCTCAGATCAAAGTCCCATCATGCCTCTGCCTTGGCGAGTCATGCTTGTAACTGTCAATCTTGCAATGCCTCATGGGACTTGTAGTTTGGCAACAGCTGGAGGGCTGCCAGTTTGACAACCCTGGCTTAGAGGGCAACAACTAAAACCAGAGTGTAACCTGCCAGTGCTCTCCAGGAAACTCTGCTACTGCGCTAAAGTTAGGAAGTCTACTCAGCTCCCCTTCATCTTATATAATCCCTCCAGCCATTCATTCTCAATATATCTAGATGGCACTGCAAACATTGACCACATGATCAAGGAACCCCGAAACACCAGTCTAGGATTCAGGATCATGACAGCACAGCCATTGAGGGCAGGAACACCACCTCTTCTTCTCTCCTTGTGTTTGGATGTGCAAATTCTAAGGCAGCTCTCTGCCAATTTGCTCTGCTGTGCTTTTGCTGGATCTACATCACCCTGAATTTCATCGTTGTTCCATAGTAATGGTGGTTACATAGTAACAGCTGTGGGCAACGCCACCCAATGTTAATTTCTCCTTTGTGTCTGAAATGAGACAAGCTCGGAGCCCCCAGATGGGTCTTTATCACCATGTGGGACCCAGTGTGGGAGGTCACCTGCCATGGCTTCCTGGCCTTGTCATGTATTCCTAGGAGTTATCCATTACAGGGCAGGTGATACAGTAGTTTTGCCTAGCACCCTCTAATGGATAGCTAGCAGCCTATGGAGCAAATGACAACAGTGGCTCGAAAAGGGGGGATTGGTTTGGAGGGTGGGGAGATCACTCAATTAGGGACTGACCTCTTCCCCACTTGATCAATTTTGGGTGGAGCTGTTTATTTACATATTTAACTGGAACCCTGTGCATTACAACAGAATATTTTCTTGTAACAATATGTAAAAAATTATGAAAACAAATATTGTAACCTCTTCCTACCATCGTTCTATCTGTTACGTCCTCTCTGCAGCTCTGTCTGCGCTTTTTCAGCCAAATCTTTCTATCCTCCAGTAGAGGGCGTTTACATTGTCCAGAAAAGAACTGCATATAAAGGACAATAGAAACAAACTCCTCCACCCGATTATATAAAGGCATTGCTGGAAAGCACAGAGGAATGTTAGAAAGACACTTACTCGGGGGTTTGAATTCCTTTATGACCTGAATAGCAGTTCTGCCATTTGTGACGTCAGCCTATGTTATATGTCAGGATAATATTTGCACATATTGTACGTATGTCAGCGTCCAATGGAGGAAAAGCGATCTTGGCTTGCTGGGGCTTGTAGTTCCACTGCAGCCGGCGATGCTCTATAGCTTGTGACTTCTACGATTGCACTGTACTGCAGTATTATGCTACATAGAGATATTTATATTTACGTTGTGAAGAGAATGAAAGAAAAAAAATGTTTATTTAAAAAGTGACAATCAAACCAAAAAAAAAAAAATGCAGATGACTTTGTTTCATTAGAAGGTCTGAAAATGTTTAAAGAGCACCTGTCACCCCAGAGGAGGCGGATGTTTGGTTTGTTGCCTCTGTGGTCTGCCTGGGTGACTGGCGCCGATTGGGCGATAGGGCGGCTGTCAAATGGTAGCTGGTGCAATCATTAAAGGGGCGCTCCGCTTACAGGTAACATAAATTTATTGGTTTGTATGCACCTACTCTGCACATTTTTCTATATACATTCCTTTACATTTTTACTGCCTTCTCCTCAATCTCCTCTCCTGAGCTGCACCACTCCTTTCCCATTCCAGCAGACCACGCCCACATTTTTATTTGATTTTTTCTTATCCTTCCTACCACCATACTGCCCATACATCCTGATCCATTCAAAATGATCTTTTTAATTTTTTTTTTATTCAACAAAAAAGTTGATTTGACCAGCCTTTTTTTATTTATTTATTTATTTTGGGGGGGGATGGTAGTTTTCACTGACAAGCCCACTTAGTACCTTGGAGTATCAAAGGATAAAAATTATTTAATCAATTTAGTAATTACACCAAGTGATCATGTTATCATGTGTATGACCGGCATTACTTTTAGGACTTAGTCAAATATTGCCATATTGTTGACAAACCAATAACCTGTAGTTGTCTATTGGTGGAGCACCCCTTTGATTGCCCTGCGGACAGCAATACGTGGGATTCTGATTTTTTTTTTGGCCAATTTATAAACATCAAAAAGACCATAACTGAACAATGCGATCATAGTGTGGTCCCTTTGTGCAAATTGGATGTATTCATATAAAATTTTTATTGGGTTTGCACGTGCCACCTATCCTGGCAGATATTCAGCGGGTAAACCAATTTTTAGTCTTGACAGGAATGACTGAAATCTATTAGCAATGGTAAAAAAATTAGCCAATGCTTGAAAAAAATTATTCAGTAATTTTATTGCATTTAGTAAAATTCAGTCCCCAAATTTAATTTGGTTACTATTGGAATTTGTTGAATTATGGTTTTTCCAGGTGAAACATTTTCCCACGTATTGCCAGAGTTACAATGGCCACACACTTCAAACTGATTGTATGATCTGCTAAATAGATTGCCTGTTGGTTCAATAAAAAAAATAAAATTCATCACAATGTAAGAAACATTGATGGTGAAAAAAGAGAGATTGGCCTTCACTGAAATGTCAGAGAAATTAGCCTCTAATTTTCTCATATTTATGTTTGGGTGACATTTTCCTAAAATTGTTTATTTGGAAAGTGTTTGTGCCTTTTTATTTCTTTTTTGTATTATTAAAGAAGGAGTATGCAATATTGCATTTGCATTTACCCTTTTTTGACAAAATACACAAAAAACAAGCAAAAAAGAATTGCATTGTTGTTCTACCTTACGCATTTTGTGTAATTTATTATTTAATTTGTTTTTTTTTGTACAGATGGGGGAAAAAAAAAATCAAAGGGGCCGCACACAAGAATGCATTCGTCTTTTCTCTTTTTTGGTGTATTTTTTGTTTTATTTTTTTTTTTTTTTCTTCATAAAATACACAAAGAAATAAAAAAAAGTGGAATGATGCTTTAAAGTGTATCTGTATGAGGATTAGGCTGTGATAGTACAGATGGCCCTTTTTTATAAAATTTTTTTAATAACCTTTGCCATGCAAAATGGACATCGGTGCATCATTTTAGATAAGTACTTTTATGTGCCTCTAACAGCCAATACTTTTGTAGAGAAAATTGGTTTGTGGTCACCCCATGTTTGTTTTTTTTCATTCTCATGAAAACTGTTGTAGCTTTTTCCAAAAAACAAATTTGGGTATAAAAGCACTTTTAAGTTTTGAATTTTACTTTTTGGATTTTTTTCCTTTCTATTAAAAAAATCATATAATAAAAAAGGGCAAAAAGCACAAACACATGTGTGTATAACGAATCTTCTTTTTGACATAAGATTTTTATTATACTTTTTTTGCCTTTTTTGTAAAAAAGAAAAACCAAAAATAAGAGAAAATACACAAATACATTCTTGTATAATGAATATAATTTTTTCCCCTTTTTGTAAAATAAATAAATAAAAAATACACTTAAAAGAGAATAATACATATAACAAGACTACCGAACCAAAATTTTGTGAAATTGTTCAGCTTTGCTCATCCCTCGTGTGTTCCCATTTTTTTAATAAGTTAATGAAACATTTTGCAATGTACCCAACCACTGCTTCATGCTGCCTTATCCAGAGTGTGAAAGTTCACCGGTCATTAGATTTTTAATCTGCAATTGGTGGATTGTACAATCAGACTGTAACGTGTCTGTGGTCTGCTTTTGGGTCCAGTGAGTGGGAAGCAGATGGACCACTAAAATTGGGTGTCACATGAATCAGCTGCTTCCCATTTGTCTACCAACAAATGCCATCCTGTCGCAGCGCCTTTTTTTTTTTTCTCATTTTGCAGGTTGCTGATCTGCTCGATGGGGGGGGGGGGGGGGGGGATTGTAGCATTAATGGGGGAGGGGAAATTCTCACACTGGATTGTGACATCTGTATATTGTCTGTACAATGTATGAATCTCTGATGTGAATGACCGATATCACTGAACAGGGGGGAAGAATAAACTGTTCGTTTCTCAGGCTCAGCCTCCATTATTTTGATTGAATGTTTGTTTTTTAATGTATCCATTTCATTCAACCACTCAAGAGCATTTCCTGGAACCAAGGCGGTGTCATCCTCATCCACCACTTCACTACTAACTGAGCCATTGGCTGGGATATCCTGACCTTTTCTGGCTTGTTTTTCCAACAGCAACTCGCTCAGTAGAGTAGAAGGGATTGGGGTGATGGCATGACAGTGACGGCTCCCATAATTTTCCTTTTTTTTTTTTTTATTACCACTTCCCGATCATGCTATAGACAAGAGACGGCTACAGCACAGTAGTCTAGTTCTGGGGGGCACCCCCTTGCGCACCCCCAGGACACGCATCATGCGCTTTCTGTGATTTTTGTGTCCTTTGGACACAGCTGATCACAAATCGAGGTAAAGGGCCAATCACAGCTGATCACATGTAAACAAATGAGGGTGCAGCGTTGCATGACCGCGCAATTGTCAGTTAAATTAACGCAGCGCCGTATCGCAAAAAATGGCCTGATAAGGAAGGGGGGTAAATCCTCAGGAGGGCAAGTGGTTAAACCAGAATTTAATGCAACTTTAGAGACTGTGGTAATGCTAATGACAGACCACAGAAAATGTCATTTTTTTTATTATTTTTTCATCAGAGTTCAATTTTAGTGTCATTCAGCTTGTTCTTGGATAGGTCATCCAATGTCCATGAGTGCTTTATGGTCGATTTTTTTAAATTTTCTATATGAACGCCTTGAGCATTCACACAGCCATCCCACATAATAGGTTTATTTCCTATGATTCTTAGCTCCATCTAGTGGCCATAAGTCAGTATTTTCCTGAAATAACAGTCAGGAAAAATTTGCATTATAGCCCCTAGAGGGCACAAACGATCATAAGAAATATATTTACACAAATTACAGCAATTATTTATTACAGCTGTGTGAATGAATGTTTGAGGTATGTAACTGACTGCCGCCCGCCCACAATGTATTTACTGCGGGCCGGTGGCAGCTACAGGCTAGGTGATGTACCTGTACATCGCCGCCCATTTGTAGGTTTTCAGAGATGCATGTGTGTGCCCCCTAACTGTGCTGTGATTGGGCATAGTGCGAGTTTATCAGCAGGTTTTCGGCTGTTTACCTGCTGATCGGCTGTGTCCAATCACAGTCCAGTTTACAAAGACACAGAACTCTGTACAAAGACAGCAGTCTGGCTGCTTCTTATCCCTGAAATCAAATCTGAGTTCACAGAGAAAAGGGATCTGTAAGTAAAAGCAGCACACGCTACACACAGTACACGTCTTAGGCACACAGTTACCCCTTGATGTTAGCCCCTTCCCAGCCAGTGTCATTAGTCAAGTGTACAGTATTATACATATGATCATTGTATTAGTGTCACTAGCGACATTAGTGTCCCTCCCAGCCAGCGTCTATTAGCACCAGATATCCCGCCACACTACAAGTTGCTGATCACCACCATTACTAATATACCGTCTATAGCCGTGTAAATTTCAGTAAATATACCATAGTTTGTAGACACTATAACTTTCACACAAACTAATTGGGATTTTTGTTTTACCAAAGACATGTAGCAGAATACATTTTGGTCTAAATTTATGAAGAAATTTTATTTATTTATTTTTTGGACATGTTTTATAACAAAGTAGAAATTATTCTACTGCGGGCCAGTGGCAGCTACAGGCTAGGTGATGTACCTGTACGTCGCCGCCCCTTTCTAGGTTTTCAGAGACGCATGCATGTGGCCCCTGCTGGCCTGTGCTGTGATTGGGCATAGTGCGAGTTTATCAGCAGGCTGTTTACCTGCTGAAAGGCTGTGTCCAATCACAGTCCAGTTTACAAAGACACAGAACTCTGTACACACCATTACTAATATACTGTCTATAGCTGTGTAAATTTCATTAAATATACCATCGTTTGTAGACCCTATAACTTTCACACAAACTAATTGAGTACTGACAAGATACTTTTTTTATTTGCACTAACATACAATTTTGAGGACAGGCTTTTAGCAAAGTTTTAGCAGAATGTTAGAAGAGATTTGGGGGATGAAAAAAAAAAGAGAGATAAGACACAGCAAAAGCAAAGACTGGGGGGGAACAACACTCAATGAGGGAGTCATAAAACTGTTGGATAATGATTTATTGTCCAAATTCAGGCGTTATCTCCTGTGTCAAATAGAATTATCATTCTTAGTTCAAAAGTTTTTCTTTCCTGAATAGATTTGAAATTTCCTTTAAGAACTAAAATATTGAGGTCTCCCAAAGTGTGGTCTGGTTGTGCGAAATGGTGTCCTACAGGTGTGCAAAAGTCATCTTCTTTATGTTCCTTGATGGTATGTCTGTGCAAATTCATCCTTGTTTGCAACTTCTGTCCTGTTTCGCCAACATAAGATCCTTTGCTGCATTTTCTGCACTGGATAAGGTACACAACATTACTGGTTTTGTTTTTTTTTTCATCCCCGACATTTCTTCTAACATTCTGCTAAAACTTTGTGAAATAGTACTGCCTGGACCTTGAAGAAGGGGATACTCCCCGAAAGCTTGTCCTCAAAATTGTATGTTAGTGCAAATAAAAAAAAGTATCACGTCAGTACTCAATTGTTTCTGTCACAAATGCACTAATACGGCTACAATCACCTCACACAAACTAATTGGGATTTTTTTCTACCAAAGACATGTAGCAGAATACATTTTGGCCTAAATGTATGAAGAAATTAGATTTTTTTTTGGACATGTTTTATAACAGAAAGTAGAAATTATTGCGTTTTTTTCCCAAAACGTTCTCTTTTTTCCTTTCTACAAAAAACAAAAAAACAGTGGCGATCACATACCACCCAGAGACAGCTCTGTTCCTGTGAATTTAAAAAAAAAATAAATTTCAGTTGTGTACAGAGTTGCATGACTGTGCAATTGCCAGTTAAAGTAGCACAGTGCTGAATAGTAAAAGGTGCCCTGGTCATGAGGGGGATAAAATCTGCTGGAGGTCAAGTGGTTAAAACAACAATTTTCTTTATAAACAGACCCATTAGTTTCATTTGTGTAATGATGACAGCATCCATGGTGCAAGTAATAAACAATTACAGAGATGACAAAATTCAATAAATATATATATTGTTGTGGTGGTTTATGTAAGGATATATATTATTTATAAAGGGCGTGTCCCTTTCCCTTAGATGAAATATTACAGTGCCTCCAGCCGTTAAAATACGGCAAATATTTAGTAAACCAATAATTTGGACACTTTGATAATTTGATCACCACTTATTATTATACCTTGAATTCTTTTAGCCAATATGATTTCGTACCATACACACAAAATTTGCCTTATAATAGATAAATATAAAAATTTATTTATGTACAAAAATTATATATATATTAACACAAAACGCAAAAGACTGGTGATAAATGAATATTGGTACACACAATCAAAAACATAACCTACCAATGTAAGACACACTAATCAAGTTTTTAACTAATTACATCAATTACAATTTTTAAATGATATGATTATTTATTAAATTTATTAATAATTAATAATTTCGAATATCTCAAAGGTTATATTCTCGCACGCCGTGGCCATAGGATTGCAAGAAGTAAGCCCTTGATATGTGATACTCTGGTTATTAATATTCAATAAATTATGAAATATGGAAAAATTTATAATATGGCAATAAACAATTTTTTTAACAGTAACAGTATCTGACTACAGATATCTAACTACCCAATATTGTTGTAATACACTAAGGTAATTTTATGATTCCACACAACAGAGAAAATAATTAATACAAAAATCAAATAAATATCTCACCACACCCGGAATTCAGACTAGGCAACTCTCCCGTGGATTTAGCTGGCAGTGGAACGCCTTTAGACTGATATATAGGCAAGTGATAGATTCAATAGGGGAGAATGTAGGAAGTTATAAGTTTAGAGGTTTAAAGTTTTAGGAAGTTTGAAAAGATGGAAGAGTAATTATTTCAGCAGAGATCTTCTTCAGATGTCAGGTCTTTCCATGAGGTCTTTATGAGGGTTCCTCTTTTTCTTAAAGCACATGGGCTTTTATATCCACTAGTCCATTGTTCTAAGATACCTTCCCACCAGGCTTCCTGATTGGCTAGTTGAGAAATGTGTGTACATAAGCTATTTCTCACCTGCCCGCCAGGTGGCGGTCATGTATCACAGAACAATGTGAGTATTTGAGATGACTCATACCTTGGGTGGAATCTTCAGGTAATTTCAGGAATAAAATATACGGCTCTTTCCAGATATAGCAGTGATACCTATATTATTCTAAATAGGGACCATGGAATATAGGTGTATATTCGGTTATTCCTACTTGAAATATCATCCTGTTTGTTTCCTGATAAGACATGTAACTAATGCTAGTTTATAATACATCTTACTTCCCATCATCTCAATACTCAAGTTAGTGATATATAGTTCCCATTGCTGAGTATTTAGTGGTGTTTAAAGTCTATGACATCTTATTTATAATCTGTTTTTGTAGTACATTTTTGTCATGATATACAGTGAACTTTTAAACTTAAATGTCCTGAATTTCACCCCTTTGTTTCAGAATCAACATTTCCTCTGTGTAGGGAAAAAAAATTCTCTATTTGCCTGGCCCTTGTATTGGACTCATGGTAAACATCTGTTAATGCCTTCACCCTTGGTGAACAATAGTATATGGTAATAGTTTCAGAGGTCTGTTGGTTCATCACACTCTACAAGGTTTGGGTAAGCTCTCAGACAATCAGTTTGGTTCCTCTATTGTCATGTCCAGACCTTGTATATGTTTACCTGCTTATTGAAGTCTGAATAATGGTGTTTGATCACCTGTAGAACTTCAAAATAGTATTGTCTCTAGGAGGAAAGAAAAACAATCCCTTCACCCATTCTCTCCAGTTCTTTAACTAGAATTCTTGGTGGTTCAACCAAGACAAAATTAACTCTTAACATCCGGTTATGCTGATCTGTTTGCCATATAATATTATGTCTTGATAAAAGTCATATTTTTGAGACATGATACAAAAGCCCACAACAAAATCCCCCTTTGTTTTTGGGGTATAGGCACGCGTAGAGGGGTGTCTGTATCGAAAAACATGAGTGGGACTTTTGGGTTAGAGTGATCGTTCGTCTTCTCCGGTGAAGGGAATGAAATTCAAAAAAAAAATTTTCGATAATAAAATGGCAGCGGTCATGCTGGTTGTTCCTCAACTTGACTCGGCGTCTTTAGATGGACACTTCCGATGACGATCCTGGTCTTGTGATGAGGCCGGCCTGGCCTGGCACATCCACCTTGGGGTCCATGGGTCCTCCGCACGACAGGTCTCTTAGACGGTCTCCTAGGCGGGTCTTTTCTTCTGGACTGGCCCTTGGTGGCCTGGGACATCAGGTTATCGTCTCCGGATCGATCTCTGGCATCTGGCCTTTCCCACAGGACATTATAGCTTCCTTCTAGGGTCCGGTCATTGACACCTCCGATCGCCGGTCTGGTCATAGTCTGGGCCTTCCTTTCTAAATTATTAAAATGAACAGTTTAAGTATGGATATACATAAAATTATGTTACTGGATCCTGTAAGGCAAAAGATGAATTATATGTTTAAAGGAAATTTAATAATGATCTCAATATCTCCAGATAGGAATTGGTGGGTTCAGTCTTCCAACAACTGCAATTGAGACTTCGGATGGCAAGCACGTAATTGATTGATGTGCACCCATCTATCACTGATTTCACCATACCGGGTAACCTGCAATTTATATGCGACCGGAGAGATTTTATCAATGATAGAGAACGGACCTTTCCAAGATGGAAGGAATTTCCGTTCCTTGATCTGGTCTCTTGCAAAGTTGTATAGATAGACCTTGTCACCAATCTCATATTCCTTCTTGGAGGTTTTGAGATCATAGTATGTCTTAGCACTAGTTGCAGCTCTTTCCAAATTTCGCTGGGCAAAGGCAAAAGCATATTGCAGATGTTTACGTAAATCCTCTATGTACTGGTGTGTGGTGGTAGCATTGATCAAATTTTGATCTGTAGTGCGATACAATAAGTGCTGGGGCAGTACCATCCGTCTACCTGTCATCAGTTCAAAAGATGACATTTTTGTAACTGTATTCGGAGTAGCCCTCAACGCCATCAGGACCAGTGGCAGTTTGACATCCCAATCTTTGCCTGTTTCCTTAACAAATTTCTTAAGGACATTAACGATGGTCTGATTGTATCGTTCTACACCACCACTAGAGGCTGGCCGATAGGCGATATGCAATTTCCTTTTAACCCCCAAAATTTTCCACAATTTGGCCATCACTTCGCTAGTGAAGTGCGATCCTCTATCAGACTCTATCCTCTGAGGTAAACCAAAACGTGAAAATACATGATTTATTAGCAGTGCAGCACATGTCTCGGAGCTGTTATTTGGTGCTGGTATACATTCGACATACTTGGTGAATAAACATGTAACTGTTAACATATACCGATTTCCTCGTGAAGATTTTGTTACTGGCCCAATAAAATCCATCTGAAGGTCTGACCAAGGCATACATATCCCCCTCTTCTGGAGAGGTGCTCTGTGAGTTGGCTTGGTAGGTTGAAATTGGGGACATATTAGGCAACCTTGGCAGTATTCCTTCACATCACGTAATATATGAGGCCAGTAGGCATAATCCCGCAGGATCTCATACGTGATCTTCTCTCCACGATGACCGGAAGTGGGAGCATCATGGGCATGCTGTAGCATCAAACCTCTAAATTTAAGTGGGACGACCCATTGTTGTACGCCACCCTTTGAGGTTCGTATCAACAATCCCTGGTATAAAGAGAATTGGGATTTGGATTTCATTAAGATACGTAAATCCTCCTTCCCACTACATACTTCCTTATTTATGGGATTTTGGTTGGGATCTTCTATATGACTATAAAACAAGCCAATTATTGGGTCTTCTTTTTGGGCAGTAATTAAATCCTCACTAGGAGAATCGTGACTCCACTGTAATGCATTCGGATCACCAGCTGTTCTGGCCTGTTGCCTGGTGACAGCTTCAACCTGTACGGTACCTAAAAATTGATCAATGTCTAACAGTTCACCGGTGATTGCCCCTTCCTTGGCTAGAGAATCGGCCAGATCGTTCCCTTCTTTCTCGGCACCTAGAACCTTGGAGTGGCCTTTGGTCTTCTTGAAGTGCAGGGTGAGATCATTG
This sequence comes from Staurois parvus, assembly GCF_062004578.1. Lineage (NCBI taxonomy): Eukaryota > Metazoa > Chordata > Amphibia > Anura > Ranidae > Staurois > Staurois parvus. The sequence continues at coordinate 1,033,374 of NW_028318049.1, forward strand.
GACCTTACCAGTTCATCGATGTGACAAAAGAGCTTACCATGTTTCACGGGTTTGTGATTACTCTTGTTCATGTTGTTTCGCTTCCACCTAGGGAAATACTCCACAAAACTATTCCTGACATAATTGGAATCGGTTATGATGGCACACTCTTTAATGTTGAACTCTATAGCCATCTCAACTGCTCTAAGAATTGCAGTAAGTTCAGCAACCTGACTGCTTTTTGGTCCAAGTTTGTATCCCACAGAAATTGGGGTGACACCTTGGGTCCAAACGATTCCAATACCTGCCACTAGTTGGAGCTGTTCCCCATCCTTGTGATGAAAAGCACAACCATCCACATATACACACGGCAGCTGTTTACAGTATTCTTCATCGTAAACCTTGTAGGGAGAGAACAGTTGTTCTTCCAGAAAGTCAGTGTCCGGGCCATCCATAACAGGCGTAGTTGCGGAACAATCATGGAGCTCAGCTAGGCCCTGGGCTACTGGACTTTCCTTGTTCTGTTTGTACCGAATTTCAAGAGGCCACCCTTGCAAAGACAAAGTCCAAGCAGTGATGCGGCTATTAGACACATTTCCTCCCTTGATACGTTCACTCTTTAAATACTGTAAAGGCTGGTGTGCCGTTTCAACAATGATTCTCTCTCCCTGAATGTAACTGCGGAAATTCTGTAATGCCCACACGGTGGACAATAGAGCTTTTTCACAGTCACTGAACTTTACTTCAACCGGGGACAAAGTTTTACTGGCATAGGCAATCACCTTACTGACATCATCACGTTTCTGGTAAAGAACAGAACTCATACTTACCTGCGTAAACCCTGTCTCTAGATAGAAATTTTTACCCCCTTCGGGATATCCGAGACACGGAGCTTGTGTGAGACGTTCCTTCAATTCCTTCATGGCGTCCTCCTGTTTCTTACCCCACGACCATTCGACATCCTTCTTCAGTAGGTGAAGTAGTGGCTTGCTTATCTCGGCGTAATTATCAATAAACTTACGCGAGTAGTTTACCATACCTAGGAATGATCTCAATTCTTTAAGGTTAGTAGGGACTTTACAGTTCAGAACCGCCTCAACTTTCTTCTTTTGTGGGTTCAAACCTTCAGCAGTAACTTCATGGCCTAGGAAGTTTACCTTCGTGCGACACCACTGGGCTTTTTGTAAGGACAGTTTAACTCCTGCTGCTTTTAATTGGCCCAGGACATGCCGAAGTTCTGTAATGTGTTTGGCCATATCTGTACTTTTGATCAGGATATCGTCCACATATGCCAACGTCCCCCTTTCGAAGGCGTCTGGCATGGCCTTGTGCATGAACACAGCAAATTCATGTCCGGAATTTATGAATCCGAAAGGCATTCGTACCCAACAATATTGTCGATTCCCAAAACTGAAAGCCAGTTTGTATTGGTCTTCTTCACTCACCTTTATGGTCCAATACCCCTGTGCACAATCCAAGGCTGTAAAAACTTGGGATCCTTGGAGCTGGGCTAGACATTGGTCTATGTATGGGACAGGCCATCCTGACATGTACACACGTTTGTTCAGCTGACGGAGATCAGCGCACAAACGCCATTGTCCATTGGGTTTTAAAATACCCAGGATCGGGTGGTTGTAGGAGCTGTGGATGGGCCGAATTATACCCCTTTCATGTAACTTCCTGATAATCTCAGCTAGAGATTCATAGGAAGCTAATGGTAACCTATACTGTCTTACGAATACTGGTGGGGCATCTGGATCTGTTTGGATCCTAGCGATGTGTAGGTCAGTAGTCCCACAATCGTAAGAATCCTTGGCAAAGATTTCTTGGAATTCAAGAAGCTCTCGGAGCAATTGTCGGTCGAGATCACTGGCACACGCGTCGGCGAGGGCCACCATCTCTTCCACTAACTCCTTGAATCCAGGAAAGCTTTCCGGCTGACCTATCTCATATGCCTCTTCAAGTTTTGTGGTGAGGTCATTGGGTATGTGATGTGTGTGTGTGTTCTCCTGCCATCCAGGTTCTTTGGGGTACTCTTGTTCTTTGATTGGGTGATCAAAGACAATTGATGTCTCTTCGATTCGACAGGTGCCATCTTTAGAATCGAATGGATAAATGGACTCTATGGTGAAAATACCCTCTGGTAATGAATGGAATGTTTGTTCAATTAATTGTTCCTCCGACAAATATTCATCGGGGATGAGTCCAATCACCTGGTTAGTAACCCCAAAGGTATAATATTCAGTCTCTACCGCTAGACCAATAAGGGTCTCTTTGGGTAAGACGATGTCCTGATTGGACAGATTATGTACGTAAATGTACATCGGGGATTGATGTGTGTTGACTAGGGGCGTGTGTGTAATGTTCAGTCCCTCCCCCTGCATTTTATGGGAGAGGCATACTAATGCATCTGACCCCTTCAGTCTATGTCCCTTTTTAACTTGGATGGGGAGTATGAAATTATTTATGCCCTTAGGAATTGTAATCTTTTGGGCTACCTGGACTTCAACAGCATAAGGCATCTGTTGCTGGGATTTTAAAGCTAAGTCCAGATTTTGGTATTTTTCGGGGTCCCCCTTTAGTCGACTCCATAAACAGTCATTAATTAGGTCGACTTGCATTGCAAAGCGATGTAATACATCGTTGCCAAAATAAATTTTAGTTTGGGGATTATCCAAGACTAGGAACACATGGGTGGCTGTTTTGTTTCCTACAGTGACGTTTAAGAGACACCTAGCCATTGAATTGTGATCATCAGAGTCATCAAGGGAGTCTGAAATCCAATGACGCTGAGGTGTGGAGAAACGGATCATTTCCATTTCGGTCAGGTGTTTTATCAGCCCATGGCTTACAAAGCTGTGTTCCTGTCTCAAATCTAGTTTGGCATATTTTGACCTATTAAGACCATTTATCCGGATGGGGATAAACAAGTCGCTGTTAACCTTTTCAATACCTGTCAAGAATTGGGTATGATCTCCCCCTTTTCTTGGTTTATCCTCCTGATGAAAAGATATCGTAAGGATGTCATCTTGGAGGGAAATATCTTTTATTTTCTCTTGGGGAATTCTAAAAATGTGTTCCTCATCTCTTCTGATAGGGTTATGGTCATCAGGTTTGATAACCGTTACATCAGGAAGTTGGCTGTTCCTGAAATGGATTGGATGGAAATTGAGTGACAAGCCTGTCCATTTGTTCAGCCATTTTGCTGACCTGTGCCTCTATTTGTCCAATACGCTCAGAGGAGTCATTCTGTTGATTCTCCCTTTTCCTATACTTACGCTTGTATTTTGGACGGGACTGGTAATGAGACTCAGAGTCAGAACTACTGCTCTGGTCCCGACGCCATTGTTCTCTCTGAGGTTTTGGGGTCTCCCTGTTATTAAAGGGAGCCTGGGGTACTGTATCCCCCCTTTGAGCCTGAGGGTGTTCTTGGCGTGGAGGAAATCTTTGGAAATCGGAGTTTTTATTAAAATTGGGATTCTTATTGTAATTATGGGGCCTGTTGAAATTGGGGTTCCCATAAAAGTTCCCATGTTGGTTTTGGCGAGGATAATAGAACCTCTGAGGATACCATTGACTCCTTTGATTCTCCTCACTATACTGGCCCTTACCATACTTTTTATTCTTCTCACTTCCACTACCGTAGTTCCCTGGCTTTTGTCTATCCTTTCTCACCCACTGGTTTTGGGGTGCAAAGTTATGGACCTCCTTCACTTGCTGGGTTTGAGGTACAAATCTAGGGGAACCATTGGTTTTACCCCCACGGACTACTTCCGCATATGATTTCTTCTCTGCCTGCAAATTTGGATTTGGAGGGGAAACGGTAGTGGCTGCTACTATCTTGGGGCTATTTTTAGGTTCTCTTTTTATCCCGCCCTCACTGGACTGTTGGATCGAGAATAAATAGTCACTCTCTCTCACCAACCAATCAAGAGAGCATCCCTTTCTGTAATCCTTTGCAAGTCCCAATTTTATGTAAGCAGGTAATGCTTCATAGAATAGTGTCTTGAATTCTGGCTGGTTAGGATTGGGATCCTTTTCAGCCAGGAAATAGGCATTTCTGAGGACAGCCAGAAATTCTGCAGGGCTTTGGTGAGGACCACACTTTAAATTGTAGGCCGCAGCCTTGGCAGAGGTTACAGTTTTATAAGGCCCAAATTCCATGTGGCACTTATGTTTAACCTCTCTCCAGGACTGATTGGAATAGGCCCTCAAGGTCTCAAAGAATTGCCGGTATTTCTCTTCAAACACCCATGGCAGCAATTCTATTTTGGTGTGGTCATCTCTAATGCCCAGAATCTCTAACGTCTGTTCATATGTTCTCATGTGTTCGGTGATCTCAAGGGACCCTTTCTTAGAAAACATAGGAACAGTGTCCTTCAGGAACTTAATGACCTTTGGGGTGTCATATCTCCTGAATGACCCCTGGGATTTCCCTTCCTGCCTATATGAAACCTCATATTTTTCTTCAGAGCGCTCTGGAGTGTATCTTGAAAGCTTAGGAGGTGACCTATATTCTGACCCTGACTCACTATCAGATACTTCGCTGTGATGCGGGTATCTCCGCTCATCAGCCTCTGGCTTGACTGGGTTGGTCCGTCTTTGGACCCCAGAATTTATTTGGGCCGTCAACCTTATAATCTGCTCCTCCAGAGTTTTCTGCTCAGATTTTATCAAGGTAAGTTCTGACTGGTCATGCTTATCCCCTGGGTGAACTTTAATTTTGACAGGAGATAACCTCTCTGATCTGAAGTACTCCACCTCATCTTTTAAGTCCTGATACTTCTTTTGAAGTTGTTTTAATTCCTGAAAGTTTCTTTCATATAGGTCCTGAGCACTTCGAAAGTCTCCGACCAATCTATCATAATGTTTCTCGGATTCGTCTAAACGAACACCGGCATGACCAAGCTTCCCTTTCAAAGACTCAATGTCCTGATTTTTGCTTTCTAACAAGAGGCGGGCCTCTGACAACTCTTCCCTTAGAGTCATGGTCCGCTGGGCAGCTCCAGCGGTCATGAACCATAACATGGGCCAAGCTTCTAGGAGAAGTCTGTCACGGCTTCTATCACTTTCTGCTCCAGCAAATGCTATTAAAAACCCAACAACCTGGCCCTTTTGGTTGAACAGGTCCTCAAAGGTACTCATGGCCTGCTCTTTCTCTTCATCCACAAATTCCTTATTGCTATCCCCCAAACTTAATCTCTTGCGGAGATAATCTATTACTTCATTTTCAACATACTTCTGCCAAGCACCGGCAGCTTTCCGAGCTGGCTTCATAACTTCCTGCTCAATGCCTTGAGCCGCCATATTTTCCTCATTATGCTTGGAAGAGGTGGATCCGTGATTACTGGATGCCATTTTGATACAAAATATATGTTTGATAAAGTGTACAAATATACAATCACCAGTGCGTTTTGTGTTATGGTACGATTTCTATGGATCTCAGCAGTGCCTCCAAATTTATGTTGTGGTGGTTTATGTAAGGATATATATTATTTATAAAGGGCGTGTCCCTTTCCCTTAGATGAAATATTACAGTGCCTCCAGCCGTTAAAATACGGCAAATATTTAGTAAACCAATAATTTGGACACTTTGATAATTTGATCACCACTTATTATTATACCTTGAATTCTTTTAGCCAATATGATTTCGTACCATACACACAAAATTTGCCTTATAATAGATAAATATAAAAATTTATTTATGTACAAAAATTATATATATATTAACACAAAACGCAAAAGACTGGTGATAAATGAATATTGGTACACACAATCAAAAACATAACCTACCAATGTAAGACACACTAATCAAGTTTCTAACTAATTACATCAATTACAATTTTTAAATGATATGATTATTTATTAAATTTATTAATAATTAATAATTTCGAATATCTCAAAGGTTATATTCTCGCACGCCGTGGCCATAGGATTGCAAGAAGTAAGCCCTTGATATGTGATACTCTGGTTATTAATATTCAATAAATTATGAAATATGGAAAAATTTATAATATGGCAATAAACAATTTTTTTAACAGTAACACAGTATCTGACTACAGATATCTAACTACCCAATATTGTTGTAATACACTAAGGTAATTTTATGATTCCACACAACAGAGAAAATAATTAATACAAAAATCAAATAAATATCTCACCACACCCGGAATTCAGACTAGGCAACTCTCCCGTGGATTTAGCTGGCAGTGGAACGCCTTTAGACTGATATATAGGCAAGTGATAGATTCAATAGGGGAGAATGTAGGAAGTTATAAGTTTAGAGGTTTAAAGTTTTAGGAAGTTTGAAAAGATGGAAGAGTAATTATTTCAGCAGAGATCTTCTTCAGATGTCAGGTCTTTCCATGAGGTCTTTATGAGGGTTCCTCTTTTTCTTAAAGCACATGGGCTTTTATATCCACTAGTCCATTGTTCTAAGATACCTTCCCACCAGGCTTCCTGATTGGCTAGTTGAGAAATGTGTGTACATAAGCTATTTCTCACCTGCCCGCCAGGTGGCGGTCATGTATCACAGAACAATGTGAGTATTTGAGATGACTCATACCTTGGGTGGAATCTTCAGGTAATTTCAGGAATAAAATATACGGCTCTTTCCAGATATAGCAGTGATACCTATATTATTCTAAATAGGGACCATGGAATATAGGTGTATATTCGGTTATTCCTACTTGAAATATCATCCTGTTTGTTTCCTGATAAGACATGTAACTAATGCTAGTTTATAATACATCTTACTTCCCATCATCTCAATACTCAAGTTAGTGATATATAGTTCCCATTGCTGAGTATTTAGTGGTGTTTAAAGTCTATGACATCTTATTTATAATCTGTTTTTGTAGTACATTTTTGTCATGATATACAGTGAACTTTTAAACTTAAATGTCCTGAATTTCACCCCTTTGTTTCAGAATCAACATTTCCTCTGTGTAGGGAAAAAAAATTCTCTATTTGCCTAGCCCTTGTATTGGACTCATGGTAAACATCTGTTAATGCCTTCACCCTTGGTGAACAATAGTATATGGTAATAGTTTCAGAGGTCTGTTGGTTCATCACACTCTACAAGGTTTGGGTAAGCTCTCAGACAATCAGTTTGGTTCCTCTATTGTCATGTCCAGACCTTGTATATGTTTACCTGCTTATTGAAGTCTGAATAATGGTGTTTGATCACCTGTAGAACTTCAAAATAGTATTGTCTCTAGGAGGAAAGAAAAACAATCCCTTCACCCATTCTCTCCAGTTCTTTAACTAGAATTCTTGGTGGTTCAACCAAGACAAAATTAACTCTTAACATCCGGTTATGCTGATCTGTTTGCCATATAATATTATGTCTTGATAAAAGTCATATTTTTGAGACATGATACAAAAGCCCACAACAATATATATATACACACACACACACACACACACACACACACACACACACACACACATACATATATATACACACACACATTTTATATATATATATATTTATTTTTTTAAATTTAATAAAAATTTTATATATATATATATATATATATATATATATATATATATATATATATATATATATAAATTTTTTATAAAAAATTTTTTTACAGTACAAAAATAATATCTTTAAGGTGGTATTCTGTACCGCTGCAGAGAGTTACTAGAGAACGGCCACTAGAATTTCCTCCTACCAAGTTAAAACAATTGTAAGAAAAATATACAGGAAAACCTTGTTGGGGATGGGGGGTGGGAGACGCTTCAATACAATGATTTAGTTATTCGGCACAGGGGCCAGCCATGGTAGCTCTCAGCCCACCCAAAAACGGTAAAATAAGTACTGAACCTAACATAGCTTTCACCTATCCTTATTGGTTTACTGTACCTGCCCTCTACCTGAACACTGAAACCTAATCCCACTCTTAGCACTGCAGGTGTACCCAAAGCCGAAACCACGTCTGTTTGTTTAATGGATGGAGTAGGGGAGGATTAGAACCTCTTTTAGGTCTTTACTGGGAAAAGTCACCCTCTATTTATAATGGGGACCATTTTCTTGGTACACACAGTGATAGATAATAGAACAATTTACAGTTGTCACCAGAACAGGAGGGAAAAGGAAATAATAGAAAGTGGGACCACCTGTTCTGGTGACAAATCTACAGCAGGCCATACATTATGCAAATTTCTGCCAATTCCTGATGAATCTGCCAAAATCTGCTGAGTGGGTGGCCCTTTTGGCCGACTCCCACCCAACATCCTTCAATTGAAAGATTGAAGTTGCCAAGATGGAAAATTGTCGGCCAAACAGCAGCTGCATCCAAATAAACAACGCCACTGTTTAGGTACACTGACAGCGGCTGGTGGTAGAATACAATAGCCCAGCAGGGGGCATATGTCTATCTGCGCTATTAGAGTGGATGGAGAAGTCTGTTAAATCTGGAAGTATGGCCAGCTTAAGAGGGTTACTTCCCTCACTTTGGAGAATTTTTCTCTGACTTCTTGTCTTGTCTGTAGGACAGGAAATAAAAGGAAATTTCCCCAATGAGACACAGACCACAAACTAAAAATACATGAGGGGGTGTTAAAATGTGGAACGTCAAGCCCTGTCAGCCCCCTCCCGTTTTTCAGTTAAAGGGGCCAGGTGGGAAATAGTCAGCTAAACAGCAGATGCAGCTGCTGTTCAGGTATTCTGACAGTTGCAGGCGATGGCTGTCAGAATACTATAGCCCAACATGGGAGACTCGTCCACGGGGTACACTGTCTAGCATGGATGGAAGAATCTGTCAAAAAAAATCCCCAAAACTATGCAAATATCGCTCAGTTCCTGATGAACCAGCCAAAATGTGATCAGTAGGTGGCTCTGTAGCCATCCTTCCACCCAACATCCTTTTGATTAAAAACTGATGGAAAATTGTCCAGCAAAACAGCAGCTGAATCCAATGAGACGCAGCCGCTGTCCAGGTGCTCTGACAGCCAGGATATTTGTCCATCCACTCTGTACAGCATGGATGGAGGAATCTGAATTAGTATGGCCATCTTAAATCGGTAGTAAAGGCTCGAGGCTTTTTGTATCATCATGCATTCTATGCAAGAAGGTAAACAACATTCTGTGTGCAGCCCCCCCTAATACTTGAGCCCCATTGCGATCCAGCAATGAACAAGAGAGCCAAGGCTCTCCAGGGACTCTCCCTCCTCATTGGCTTAGACAGCAGCGAGAGTAATTGGCTCCCACTGCTGTCAACCACAGTCAGTGAGCCAATGAGGAAAAAGAGGGGGAAGGGTCAAGCCGCGGCTGTGTGTGAATGGACACACAGAGCAGCAGCTCAGGAGTGAGCCTGCTTGGGTGCCCCTATAGCAAGTGGCTAGCTCTGGGGGCACTAGGCAGGAGGGAGGGGCTAGGAGCGCTGGCGGGGGACATGAGAAGAGGAGGATCAGGGCTGCTCTGTGCAAAACCATTACACAGAGCAGGTAGGTTTAACTTGTTTTTTTCTAATTGCCTTTAATATCACTTTAAATGTCTCCTGCGTTGTGCCTTACCCAGGGGCGGACTGACCATTTGGAAACTCGAGCACTGCCCGAGGGCCCGGGGTCAGTAGGGGGCCCCATGAGATGCCCCGGGTACCTTTTTCATAGGCTTTTTTGAGTTTGGGCAAGAACACAGGGGCCCCATGATCCCCTATTGAGGGCCCGGGGTCAGTAGGGGGCCCCATGAGATGCCTCTGGTACATTTTTCATAGGCTTTTTTGAGTTTGGGCAAGGACACAGGGGCCCCATGATCCCCTATTGCCCGGGGGCCCCATGAGTTGTCAGTCCGCCCCTGGCCTTACCTTATGATCCTAATCACCAACAACAGTCCTGCATTTGGTGCCAAGTCCTTCTGATTCCCATCATCCCCTACCACACATGGTATGTACACATTTAAATACCTGATCATGTACAGGTGAGATAAGACACCAGGGATTTACTCTTCATGTGATCTGATAAGTAAACAGTACATTCATACATTTTATTAAAGTGTTTGTAAGCCCTCACATATAGCCAAGTGACTGGCCTCAGGTGATACACAAAGATTAAACAAATCCTCCTACATAAGTTGTACCTGTTTACCTGCAGACTTGTCTTCTCTTCTCTACTTCTGTTCAAAGTTCTGAATTTATACAACCCTTTCTAGCTTTTAGAAAACAGGGGATGGAGAGCTAAAGTTACACTCTACAGACCTCAGTGAGGAGAGCTCTGAGAGATGATTGGAGAGAAGAGACACTCCCCCTTCACACAGGAGCAGAGCTGAGGCTGTCAATCACAGGCTGTGTGCTGGAGCTCTCTTCCCATCACCATTTTTCTCTTGATGTCAGGAATACTTGTCAGAAGTGACTCTTGCTGATAGAAGAGGAAGGAGGCAGCAGACAGAAATAACTTTTAGCACTCCTAACTGAGGCAGGTACACACTAGAGAGAGATATGCTTTGTTTATATTTCATGTCTGAGGTTTACAACCACTTTAAATGAAGATTCTCAACTTCTTAGTAAACCAGCCGTGTTCTGCAGTATAGGTACCGCTTAGTGTTCTGATGACCAAAAACATCCCAAGTCCATGTTGTCTGTTATCGATTCTGCAATACTGCTCCAGAATAGGAAGATTCCGATTGGTTGTTATGGAGCAACACAGACAGAAATTTCTACCCGTCCCAAGAACTTAGGGCTAAAAAGCCAAATTCCCTCAGCTATAAAACATGTAAATCTGCCGTAGCAAAAGTTATTTTCCATTTTTATAGCAAATACTGAACCTAAAGAGCAGAAATATCACAATTTTAGCATAATATTCACATGGACCTGAGGCATGGGGCACTATGTGCCTCACCTACATCACTGATGTCTCTCCATCTCATTGGCTGAATGATTATCTCCTTCAAGTGGCGCCCTCTCTTGTACATAGGTGTACTTTAATTTTCTCTTTCCGATGCCTCGCCTTACACGTCTCCAGGGCAGTAAGCGGATAGCTGGCAGAACACATAGCCCTCCTCTTGGTAGGATTTCTTAAGTTCAACCTTAACACAAGAGGAAGAATAGATGGTTCATCCCGAAAACAAATATTGAAAGCTCAAAACGTAACATGCGCACAAGCTCACCAGTTTTTTGCCATCAAAGCAGAGACCAATAACGGCGCCACCACTGCCAGGGAGCTTCACCGCGCATCCGTGCTGAAAAATACAAAACAAATTTAACCTTTTTTTAAGTTCAAAAATGTAATCTGCAGAATGAATCACAAAACTTGGAAAAGCTCCTTGAATACAAAATTCACAATTTATGAGATTGCCAAACATTCTACGGAGACCATATGGCCCAACGCGGGAAAATATTTACAGCCAGAGCAAAAAAATGGCACCATTGGTATAATTAGGAATATATTTGTACAATATCATTATTGAGAGATTCATTACTTCAAGCAGGGTTGGGCTGAGGGATGGGTAAAGGAGGAGGCAGGAAAGGGGGGAAAAAATGGGCAGGACCTGCAATCTTACATAGTTACATAGTTAGTCTGGCTGAAAAAAAGACAAAAGTCCATCCAGTTCAACCATTAAAATAAAAAAAAAAGTTATAATCCTACACCCACCGTTGATCCAGAGGAAGGCAAAAAATCCAGCAAAGCATGATCCAATTTGCTGCTGCAGGAGAAAAACATCTATGCTGCTGAAGTAGATCACAGCTACTGTATATAAAAAGTTATGTAGTGAGGTGAGTTGTTGAGGAGCTGGACCAGCACAGAGAATATCTAGGTCAGAGTTTCCCAACCGGTGTTCCTGCAGAGGTTGGTAGGGGTATCTTGAGTAATTAGCAATTTCTGCCTCTCAGATAAGTTCCCACTGACACCATTGATCGTTTTAGCTTTCTGTTAGAGGGTAATTCTTCCCAATGACCACAAGTGTAATGCAGGCCATAGATGGGTCGAAAATCGTCCGATTTTTCGGCCGAAAATAAAATCGGCCAATTTTCGGATCGTTAGTGGGTTAATAGGTCAGCCGTTTTCGGTATTTTGGCATATTTTTTCATCGGTAAAGTTTGAAAAACCGATTTTTGCGGCAATGATGGGCAAATCTGCGGATCTTTTTACCGATAAAAAATCTGCGCATGAGCAGTGACCTGCAAGAGGAAGACAAAAAGAAGAAGAAGAAGAGGATGAAGAAGAAGAAGAGGATGAAAAAGAAGAAGAGGATGAAGAAGAAGAAGAGGATGAAGAAGAAGTCCAGTCCGGCAAAAAATGTCCCTGCAGAGAGCTCCGCTATTTCTTTGACAGTTCTTTGACATTTATAGCGGTTGCAACATTGTATCTATTTGTTTCTGAATAAACACATCTGTATCTGTAATGGATACAAATAGATACATTGTTGCAGCCGCTATAAATATCAAAGAACTGTCAAAGAAATAGCGGAGCTCTCTGCAGAGACACTTTTTGCCGGCTGTAGACGGGATGAAAATCGGCCGATTTTTTTTACGGGTTCTGGTAACGTCGGCCGATGGAACGACCGATTTTTCATTTTTTTAAAGAAAATCAGCTGGTTTTCTCCCCATCTATGGCCTGCATTAGGATGATTCTTCCCATTGACCATCACATTGATGTATCACAGGGTTGTAGATATAGTAATTATTAGCAGGAGTCAGTGGCGCCCCGAGACAGGTGCGGGGGGGGGGGGGGAAGGTGACACTGGACCCACTCCACGAAAGGGTAAGTTGTAAAGCAAGCCGACGATCTCCGCAGGATGAATCCGATCCATCCTGCAGGGATCGTCGGCTTTCTTTACAACTTACCTTTTTGTGAACAGAGTTGCATGCTGCCAATCCCAGCAGGATGGATTGGATCTACGGATTGGGGAGCATAATGGATCGGACTCCAATCCATTATGTTCACTCCGCAGATCCAAACCATTCTGCGGGGATCGTCAGAGGGGGTGTCACCAAGTGTTATCGCACTGGGTGACACCAACCCTAGGGACACCCCTGGCAGGAGTTCTCAGAGACCGAAAAGTTATTTCAAGGGTTCCTCTGTGCGGATAAGGTTGAAAAAGGCTGATCTAGATGCCCGGGTAGAGGGCTGTGATGGGCAAGAGGGCAGGAGGAGATTGTGTTAGGAATCGACTCTTCCTGGAGTAGTCAGATTTTCTAAAGATTTAAAGACAATTTGCAACTAAGTGAAAAACCATTAATGGAATTATAAAAAATTTTTTTGCCAAACTGGCATTTAAAATACTTGACTTTTCCAAGTTTTTACCTTCTATTTTCTTAAGTTGGTGACAGAGTCTCTTTAAAGGATAAGTTCACCTTTGGAACAAGTAACATGTTCCACCCATATTTCACCCTCTCCCTCTAATCCCCCTCCTCCATGTGATAGGGGGTGGGGGTTCTTCCCCCTGTACTCCGTCACTTTTTAAAAATAGCGTGGCTGTGCAGGGCTCCTCCCACACAGCATTCTGACATTCATTCATAGATTTCTGCAAATGAGAAAATGACACGTCCCAGTGAAGCAGACAGATTTTGTAGTTTGAAGGAACTGAAGGCGCTCTGATCAGCACACCCCGTAGTTCATTCACACTGCCTACAGCTCTGAAAAATGACAGCCTGTACAGATGTATAGGCAACACAGCTGTAGGCAATGTGTGCAGGAGCCTGACATTGCACCCACGATCTGCTGATTGTGGGTGCAATTCTTTGCAGGCTCCTGTTTTAAAAAATAATAAATGCACATTTAATTACCTGCAAAAATATGTGCATTTGTTACTTTTTATGTAAAAGTGAAATTATCTTTTAAAGTGGAATGCTAAACAAATTTATTAATACCAAGTCAGTTCTGATTCTGCGCCGCTATGTCCAAAAATGAAAAAAACTCCAATCTAGCTGCTGCTTTTAACAAATAATATTTACAGTGTGTGTGTATAAAAATATATATATATATATATATATATATATATATATATATCAGGGGCGGACTGACCATTTGGAAACTTGGGCACTGCCTGAGGGCCCGGGGTCAGTAGGGGGCCCCATGAGATGCCCCTGGTACCTTTTTCATAGGCTTTTTTGAGTTTGGGCAAGGACACAGGAGCCCCATGATCCCCTATTGCCCGGGGCCCCATGAGTTGTCAGTCCGCCCCTGATATATACACATACATACACACACATATGCAGTTCTATGTCATTTAATCTTCAGACTGTCTTCCAACTCAATGAGTGCATCATTTATTCTTTTTTCTGCCATCATTCTTGTGACTATCTACATTTCTATAGTGTTCTATAATGTGTTGCGCTCTGTGTCCCCGTTGGGGAGATCACTTCTGGTTCTACATTGCTACGATAAACCAAGTAACAGGAGGGCAGAGACTGCAATAGACAGAAGATCTCCCAGAGGATCCTATGACTTTTCCCATCTTTGATTTTATTGCTGTGTGTCCCCTGATATTCTCTGTCTGGTCAGGGTGACAGCTGTCAGAGCTGAGAATTTCTCCTTACTTCCTGGCATGCCTCTAGGATGGGAAGTAAGGGGAGATCTCTCCATGGGGACACACACAAAGCTATTTTGTATAAATCACCTTGTGAAGTGATGCAATAAACATTCCCCTTTGTCATGTCACCATCGTCAGAAATTAATGTCACATTGTGAACAGAAAATGCCCAGCACTCTGGCAAGTTTTTGCAGTCTGTACTACTGATTCCTCCCTGCCCACAGCACTGATAGCAGACCTTGTGCTGGGTGTGAGTGGTGTATATGTCTGTGTCAGGGGCGACCACTTTCTTTCAAGAAATAAAAGAGAATACCTGTTTAGCGATTTCAACCATCCGCAGGTTCCCGGGGCCCAGGCAGGCGTCCGTAAATATTGACCTGGAGTGGAGAATTGATGTCATTAATAGGTGGAGTAAGCTCTGTTATAGTAATCAAATGTTTAAAGGAGAAGTACATCTTCCACCAGCATAAAAGAGAGGTAAACGCCATATCTATGCTGTCAGTAGATTCGGCATCATACCTCACTATGTGCACTTTTCTTAAAGCCCAACTCCGGGCTGCTGCTAAATGCACCCATGTAGTGGGGCCCCCAGCACTGCATGGGTTAAATGTTTGTTCCTTGCAGGGGAAAGGTGTAAGTAGTAATACCTACCTTATTCCTCTCTTCCCTGGCAGCTGGGGTTGTCTGACTGTCTGGGCTGTGGGCACGTCCTCTCTGTCCTCTTGTACAATGCAGGACTGCTACTCCTACACTGTATATGATGGCATCAGAGGGCCAGTGAAGACATCAATTGGCTAGCCAATGAAGTGGCTTTGAGGGGGGACTGGTCACAGCCTGTAGAAGTGAGGGATAAGGAAGTACCTCACCTACAGCCAAACAAGAATGTAACGTATGTAGTACTGGGGGGGGGGGGAGAAGACCTAGTGACCACTATAGACTATGGAAGCTGATAACAGCGGGCTGACAACACTACTGCTATTTGGGAGGTTGTGGTTTAATGTTGTCAGCCTGCAAAAGGAAGTGCTGTTAAAGGCAGGATCTCCAGGTAAGAAACTGTGCACAATCTGTCACTTAGTCTCATATCATATATCTCCTTTTTGGGTTGGTTGCTCTATCTGAGGAATGGTACTTTGGTGTACTCCACCATCTTCCGTCTCCATCCTTCCTGATCCGCCTTACCTCCGCAGTTCCAGGTTCCGGTCCATCAGCTTGGCCATTTCAATCCAATTCTTCTGCTCTATCGCTGCCCTGAAAAGGCAGAATTGTGATATATAGGCATACTGGTTGGAATCGTGTCTTAGGCCCCATGTACACGGGACCCTTCTGAATGATAGAAACTGACTGCTGGAAAACGTAGGTTAACCACTTGAGCTCCAGAGGATTTACCCCCCTTAATGACCAGGCCTCTTTTTGCTACTCAGCGCTGCACTAATTCAACTGATAATTGCGCAGTCATGCAATTCTGCACCCAAACAAAATTTACGTCCTTTTTTTCACACAAATAGAGCTTTCTTTCAGTGGTATTTGATCACCTGTGCGCTTTTTATTTTTCACGCTATAAACAAAAAAAGGCCAACAATATTTTTTACTTTCAGCTATAAAAAATATATAGTAAACTCAAAGTTGGTTATAAATTTAGGCCAAAATGTATTCTGCTACATGTTTTTGGTAAAAAAAAATCCCAATAAGTGTATATTGATTGCTTTGTGTGGAAGTTATAGCGTCTACAAACTATGGTATAAATACTGCAATTTACGCCATTTTTCTGCTATACGGTACATAAATGAAATTTACATCCTTTTTTCCCCCACAAATTGAGCTTTCTTTCGGTGGTATTTGATCGCCTGTGCGGTTTTTATTTTTTGCGCTATAAAAAAAAAAGGCTGACAATTTTGAGAAAAAAAAAACAATATTTTGGACTTTTTGCTATAAAACATGTCCAGTAAAAAAAAAATGCAAAAATCAAATTTAGTCATAAATTTCTGCCAAAATGCATTCTGCGACATGTCTTTGCTAAAAAAAAAACCCAATACGTGTAAATTATTTGGTTTACGTGAAAGTTGTAGCGTTTACAAATGGCGGGAAAGATACTGGGATTTTTAGTTTTTTTTTTATACTAATAATGGCGGCGATCAGCAAATTATGGCGGCGATCAGTGACTTATGGCAGTGACCAGCGACTTATGGCGGGACTGCGGCGGACATTCTGACATTGGGGGGTACTGACTTGGGGTCCCTGACATCCCCAAAAACACTAATACAGTGATCAGTGCAAGTAAAAAAACACTGACACTGTACTAATGGCAATGGGGAGGAAGGGGTTAACTTTATTTTGCAGGGAAGGGTTATAGGAGTGAGGGGAGTGTTTTACTAGGGGGCGGGGGTGTGTGCTGCACGGGACAAGGCTGATCGAGAAAGAGAAACTATTCTTTCTCGATCAGCTCATCCTCGAGCTGACAGGGAAGTGACAGACAGCACAGCTACTGCAGCTGTGCTCTCTGTCACTGTTTGCCGCCGATCGCCGAGAAACAGCTGCTAAGGAGCGGCTGTGACCCGGCAAATCACATGATCGGCGGGACAGATAGGGCGGCGGCGTGTGCGCGCGCCCCCTATTTGTTTACAAAACACGCGTTTTAAAATGTGGTTTTGCCTGCGAGTGCCGCCCTGCCGCCGTATATGTACAGTGGCTGGGCGGCAAGTGGTTAAAAAAAACTTCAGGTTTGCCACGTTTGCATTTAGAAGCATTTTTTAAAGATAAGTACAGGAGAACTTCCCAAATGCCCAGAATGCACTGAAAAGTGGTAAATTATTAACTATTTCAAATTGTTTCAGAGAAATACAGAGAGTAGAAGCAGAGACAGCAGTACATGTTGAGATTAGCTTAGGTGTGAGTTGCTCATTAACATTTCTTTTGTTTCCAAGGGTGGGAGAGGTCTGAGGTGTGAATTGGTCACTACAATGTGTGGCAAGCTTGGTAGGAACATCCTGTGTTCAGTGTTTTGTCCATATTAGTACCTTGCAAACGCTTTGCGTGCATTTTTCATGATGAAAAAAGGCTCTGGACAGCATCGGGAACTTGAAAAGTTAAAAAAAGTTTTTGAACACAAACGCTTATAAGCGCAATTTGCCATGTTTACAAGCGTTTTGCGTTTGAAACGCTGATAAAAAATCGACTCCTGAACGCAAGTTTTCTGCGTTCAAAAAAACGACTGTAAACTCAATTGCCTGCAAACGACTGTAAACGAAGATTTGTTCATGGACACATAGGAAAACATTAGGGTGAGTTCAGGGGCTGCTTAAAAAAATGCTGAACATCTCCTAAACGTGAGTTTATCAGATGCAGTGTACATGGAGCCCTTATATATGACAGAGTGTTAGTAACCTCACACATATATATATATATATATATATATATATATATATATATATATATATATATATAGACATTTTCATATATCTTACCTTGCTTTATCTGTCAGCTCTGCAAACATCTTCATGGCTTCGATAACTTCAGGATCACCTGCAAGAAGAAAGACTCTCAGCTCGGTTATTACACAATGTCGCCATCACCCTACATTCCTCGGCACTCACCACCCCCGATTCCCAGGAACAGCCAGCAGTCTCCCTGGAACACCCATTAATCTCCGCTATCTAGTTATATCACCTTTCAATCACCTGTCCATTGTATGGGGAATGCAAGTAGGTCTATGCTCATTGCTGTGTGTGATATATTAAGAGTGGACCTGTCAGTAACTTTAGAAGTCTGTAGAGAGTATGAATACATTCCTGACTTTTCATTTTTCCCAGTATACAGTATTTTTTTTTTCTTTTAAAAGCTTCAACCTTTATTAAATAGCTATCCTTGAACTCAAAATAGTGACTTTGCCTAGGTGGAGATGATGTCACCAGTCTGCTGCAAGCAGGAAGAAGCATTTCCTCAGTCTTCTCTCCCCAGGTGACAAAACTTCAAAACTCAAAATCAAACTTCTTGCAGCAAATTTTAAAATGAGATACTGCAGCAGGGGCTGATCTGTATCAGACATTTGTGAACACAGCCCAAGAACTGCATAGGCACCCAGATTTACATGGTTGTGTCATCTTACCCTAGGGAAGTAGATGGTGATGCAGAATGATGCCTGAACAAACACCAACCATTAAAGGAGAAGTACAGCCAAAGCTTGTTTAGCTGTACTTATCCTGTGGATCAGAGGAGTGCAGTTTGTTCTGCACTCCTGTAACCTGTTTTCTGCGGACAGCAAGTTAAAGTCTGCTGTCAGCTGACATCACTCAACCGGTCCAGGCTAGGGAAAGATCCTGACTTTAAAGTCAGAGTCCACCCAGATCCCTGGACTGGCACCTGGCTCAGCCTCACAGCGATCCACCGAGAGCCTAAGCCAGCCTCTCCTGCACTCTCCACAGCCCAGCACTCCAGTGAGTGCGGGGGTAAATAAGAGAGCCGGAGACTGACAGTCACCAGCTCTCTGCTCACGGGGCACTGAGAACTAAGTGATCAGCACTCTTTGATCACTCAGTTCTCATGCTTAGAGCCAGCGGGGAACAGATGCAGCATCGGATCAATGCTGCATCCACCTAGGTAAGCATGATTTAATAAAAAAAAAACTTTATAATTGATTTAATCCCACCGGCATACAAAAACTGCATTAGTACTGGGTGAAGTGACCCTTTAAAAGTTGAGGGTCATTAAATAAGCAGCTACTTCCAGCATCCAATTGGATTTCAGTATACAGAAGTTGGAGTAGTGAAGTGACTGCTGGTTGGTTGCTGCTCAGCTCCTCACTGAAGATGCTTGATAGACTTGTATGAAGCTGTAGGAAGTGCAATAAGCAGGGACACCGATAGGGGGTTCAGGCAGAATGAAGTGCCATAATCAAGGATGCCAATGGGGGGGGGGCAGTATGAAATGCAATAAACTAGGGTCAAACAATAAGGAGTACAGGCAGTATAAAGTGCCATAACCAGGGCTGCCGATTGATGGTACAGACTGTATGTCAGTAGAGTGAAAAAGGTGCAGTTATTCACTTTAAGGTCATCACAGAGGACAAGGGGGCACTCTTTACATCTGGAGGAAAAGAGATTTAATCTCCAAACACGGAAAGGTTTCTTTACAGTAAGAGCTGTGAAAATGTGGAATAGACTCCTTCAAGAGTTGGTTCTGGCCAGCCCAGTAGATTGCTCTAAAAAAGGGCTGGATTCTTGCACAAAATATAACTGGATACTAACACTTATAGGTAAAGTTGATGCAGGGAATATCCGATTGCCTCTCGGGGGATCAGAAAGGAATTTTTCCCCCGATAGAACAAGTTGGACCATGCTTTGCTGTTTTTCTTGCCTTCTTCTGGATCAACTGTGAGTATAGGATTGTATATATTTTTTTCCATTTTATTGGTTGAACTGGATGGACTTGTGTCTTTTTTCAACCAGACTAATGGTGTAACTATGTATGAGGTGCCATAACCCAGAGTGACCCGAATGTTCTGTAGTCAGAGTAAAGTATGAGGATTTGGTTGAGGGGTACCGGACTTTATTGTATTAGATAAAAAGCCACCGCCAGATGCTCACCGTTCAGCCATCGTTGTCGGACATTGTTGTGGATCACACCAGAATCACTTGGATCACGAAGATACGCTAGCCAAAATGGAGGAGCACAGCCAGTGTCCATATGGACGTAATTTCCTGCAGGAAATCAAAGATACATAGTATCAGCAACTTTCTCAAATGAAGGGTATGGATGAACACAGAGTAGAAAGTCATTGTGTAAATGTTTTCACCTAAGATTCATACTATGTTCTGATTGGGTTCAATTGGGAAAACATGAGTCTTGTGTGAAACATTTATGAATAGCTCCCTAACACCCCGGTCACATCAGGTGTGACTTGGCATGCGATTTGTAAATCATATGCCAAGTCGCATCCTATTGTCTGCAATTAGAGCCATCAAATGGTTGTGTTTCTGACTTGGTCGGAGCCGCACCGATTTCTAAAGTAGTACATGCACTACTATTGATGCAATTTGCATAGACATCTGTGTCAGATATCTTGCAAATCGCACCTGAAATCGGCATGTCATCCGACTTTGACATCGTGCGACTTCACTGTATGGTGGCCTGATGGCCCAGCTCCTCACTGTCCAGCACCATAGATCTCGATTGGCATTTGCCATTGAACACTAGAATTGGCAGGTCCACCACTGGCAGATAAGAGGTTCACCCTGAGCACATGTGACAGATGTGAACGGGTCTGGAGAACCGTGGAGAACATTATGCTGCCTGTAACATGGTTCAGCATGACCATTTTGGTGGTGGGTCATACAAACTATTGAGGACCATTTTGAGTTGCTGCAATGACATTTCAGCAACATGGACTAGCCTGCTGCATAATTTTTTCACTTTGATTTTTGGGTGTCTGAATTCGGTCCTCTGTGGGTCGATCATTTTCATTTCCATCAAACGATGGGGCATCCTTACCTTCCTAACACATTACCCTTCCATATCAGTATAGATATCCAGCAGGAGATTTTTCCCCATTGAGATCTGATGTGTTTTCAAAGGGTTCCTTTATTTTTTTTTTTTTGAGCAGTGTGTATATATAAAAAATATATAAATGCTTTTTTTTCAAATAAGTGATCACATAATCTCCTTTCTCAGCTGCATAAGTGGCTTAGAGAGCTAGGGGTAGAGGAACAGCAGGACACTAATCTTCCCAGTGAATGGCTGTGCGGGAAAGTTGGGGGATGGGGGTGGTTAGGACAAGTCTTGGCCATTGGAGGACAGGCAAGCCATGACCATGCTGAGAAGAATGTGTTCTCCTGCCTAGTGTGGTCAGTTTTTAATAGGAAAGCAGAAGGATTAGCAGGAACACCAGGGATTTCACACCAAGGAAGCAATACAAAGAGAACAGGAGACTTTTTAACACAACTACATGGTACAGAAGGCACATACCAGGCAGGGCTCTTTTTTCTGCAGGAACGTGGAGGAACGCAGTTCCAGCACCGAGGGTAGGTAATAGTGCTGGATGGTCTATTATTACTGGCTGCTGGGGGATCTATTGTTGCTAGGGAGGTCAGGTGTTGCTGGGAGAGATACTGGGAGGGTGTCTATTCTTGCTGGTTGCTAGAGGGTCTATTAATACCCGCTGCTGGGAGATCTATTGTTGCTGGGGAATCTATAGTTGCTGGGGGGATGACCTTTCATTGGTTGGCGGTCATTTGTTGTCAGAGGGTCTATTATCTCTGTAGCGGTATTTATTGTTGCTAGGGGATCTATAGTTGTTGGGGGGTCTAATGTTGCTGGCAGGAGGACCTATCATTGCTTGGGGGGTAATTTGATGTCGGAGGGTCTATTATTGCTGTAGGGGGATTTATTGTTGCTAGGGGATCTATAGTTGCTGGCAGGAGGACCTATCATTGCTTGGGGGGTAATTTGTTGTTGGAGGGTCTATTATCGCTGTAGGGGGATATATTGTTGCTGGGGGATCTATAGTTGTGGGGGTCTATTGTTGCTGGCAGGAGAACCTATCATTGCTTGGGGGGTAATTTGTTTTTGGAGGGTCTATTATCGCTGTATAGGGGATCTATTGTTGCTGGCTGCTGAGGATCTATTTTATTGCTTTTCTTGTTACCATTAACAAATTCATACAAATTACTTAGCACCACAAAATGATACTTGGTTCTGTATTCTCTACAAGGGACAATACTGGGAGGTGGGTAGGAGGGGGGGACCAAGGAATGGTGCTCAGAGGTGGGTAGGAGCAGAGACAAGGGGTGACTCGGAAGGGGTGATTCCTGTACCTATTCTTTGAGAAATAAAAGCCCTGATACCAGGAATATGAAATGTTGGGGTAACATACTCTTTCCTCAAAATTTGCCTAAAATCAGTGAAAATTGATTCCTACTTAGGCAAAAATCACTTCTCATCCCTACAGAGAAAAGCGTGGCCCATGGAAAGTCCCGGGTCCCAAGAGTGAGTAAAACACGTACCGAAGCCCTGCTCCTCCATGATGGATCTGCTGAAGTCCATGTAGATCAGACCTTCATAAACCTACAAAGGACATCATATGACAATAGATCATGGAGCTCATTAGTAAGACAGGGAGGACAGGATAATGCACTACTATATAGACCAATATGAAACTGTTGGATATTGGCCAGTTACAGCTGGAACAGGATTTTCTGGATTTTATATAACATATATAAATGTTCCCTCCCTACCCAAATACAAAAGACAGAGGTCTTAAAGCTGAAGTTTAGCTGAAAAACATTTTTTTTCTTTCCATCTTTAGTTACATTACTTACCTGTCAAGGCGTATGTCCCACAATGTACAGACTGCTGGATTCTGGATAAATCTTCACTGCAGGGCTGCCCTGTCCTCTTCCTGATTCCGAACTGCTGGCACTGTGGGGGTTAACAGCTTCAGATCTCCAGGCTCAGCTGCACCAAAGATGGTCCCGCTGGGTCATGCCCCTCCTGCCCTCTCCTCTATTCTGAAAAGTTATTTCTCTAAGTACACTACATGTAACACAACCAGTGAATGGAGGAGAGAGTCCTGTGACTGATAAGACTCTCCCCCATTCACAGATTGTGTATTACGTAATTATCAAGGAAGAAATTCGCTAACCCCACCTATTGTTTTTTTCCTGCTGTAAGGCACAATTTACTTGCTCACCCTTCAGCGTTGTCCTGCTAATGACCCCCCACATCCAGGTCACAAGTCTCCCATCATTTTTTTCATTGTTGACAACATTGGGAGCCAAATACCTCTTCCTAGCCCAGGTAGGACCACCGGGTTGGCCACTCCTGAGCTACTGTATGGAACCTGAAGTATCCTGATATATGTGACCTGCAAATCCCAGAAGGTTTCAGGGCACAGGTGGTCATTCTTGTCCAGGCAAGATTGGCAGCAGGGGGTAAGAAGGGCAAGAAGAACTAAAAACTTTTTTTTATGTTTTACATTGTGGTGGGGGAGGGGGGTACAATGATGCCTAGTACATATAATGGGTGAAGGTCTTTTTCCAAAATCTGCCAGGCAGAGGGAAAATAACTATTCCCAAGTGCCTGGGTCTCCCTGTAGCTGATCTTTTCCCCAGTGCTGTTCTGCACTGTGTCTCTGTGTATGGAGGTGGCCATCTTGGTAGAGGCATGGCTTTGCTTCCTCATGTCAGAGCCTCCAGCAAGGAGATCAGCACAATAATGATATCACCAAATACCATTCCAAAACCTGTAAGACTAGCAGTCAGGGGCAGCAGTGCCATAGATGACCCTACACTGCAGATAGACAGCTATGAGTCTGGGTTCACATTAATGCTGTGCAGGACACCGCATGTAATTCGCACATGTATCGTGCCGCATTATTGTGCAAATTACATGCAATTTCTGTGTGGTGCGATTTGAGACATACATTTTGTATGAATCAAATTGCATGGAATCCGCACCAAAAAGGTACAGAACCCTTTTTTTACCCGAACTTGAATCACATCGCTTGGGTGTTCTCACCCATGCGATGTAATTTCTGGTGATCACATCATATTTTGCAATCTGTTTCGGGGTGTCAATTTCACATTGACACACACACAGGGGCGTATTCGCTACAAGGCAAACAAGGGGTTTGCCTAGGGTGGCAGTTTATAGGGGGGTGGCGGCACGCCCCCCCAGGCAGAAGGGACACTGTGTGTGTCAGCGGGAGGGCTGTCATGGGTGAGGGTACAGCCAAGCCAACACACAAGGAGGGTCACCGGGCCAAGGGACCGGCTGCAGAGGAGAGCGGAGTGGTGGGCTGATCCCCCGTGTGCGCTAGGAGTGCGTGAGGGCCGGGGCCCGCTGTCAGTGCAGGATGGCCAGGAGGTGCCAGCGGAGGAGGAAGAAGACGAGGTCAGGGTGGAGGAGCCCCCCCACTCTTTTGCAGCTGCCAACGGAGATCCTGGGGGAGATGGGACACAGGCGCCCCTCCTTGAGTGATCTGACACCATCTGGAGGAGTCCCTCCTGGACAGGTAAGAGCATGGAGGACAGGTGGTTCCCCACTCCTGTCTCACTGTCCCCCTGACACACTGCCCCCCACCTGTCCCATTTCGCTCCCCCGTCCCATTGCCTCCACCTGTCAACCTGCCCCACACCTGTTCCACTTCCCCCCTCCTGTTCCCCACATTGTCCCACTACCCACCATCTGTCCCCACTGCCCCTCACCTGTCCTTCTGCACTCCTCCTGTCCCGCTGCCCCAATCCTGTCCCATGCCCCCCCCATCACGCTGCCCCCCACCTGTCCCTCTGCACCCCTCTTATCCCACTGCCCCTCACCTGTCCCTCTGCACTCCTGCTGTCCCACTGCCCCTCACTTGTCCCTCTGCTCTCCTCCTATCCCACTGCCCCTCACCTGTCCCTCTGCACTCCTGCTGTCCCACTGCCCCTCACCTATCCCTCTGTGCTCCTGTCCCTCTGCGCTCCTCCTGTCCTGCTGCCCTGATCCTATCCTGTGCTCCCCGTCACTCTGCCCCCCACCTGTCCCTCTGCCCCCCAACTGTCCCTCTGCCTCCCCACCCATCACGCTGCCCCCATCATGCTGCCCTTCCCCTGTCACGCTGCCTCCCTCTTGTCCTGCTACCCCCCAAGTGTCCTGATGGCCTACTCCTGTCCTGATATCCCCCATCATGTTCCCTCCCTCCTGTCCTGCTGCCCCCCTCCTGTTCTGTGGCCCCCCATCATGCTGCCTCCCTCCTGTCCTGTGGCCCCTTATCATGCTGCCCCCCTTCTGTCCCACGACCCCCCCCCATGTCACACTGCTCTCCATCATGCTCCTGTCCTGAAGAGGTGGATCTTAAACAGCAAAGGGAGGGACAAATTTAGATGAGGGGTGCCCGATTTTAGTCTTCCTAGGGCAGCACAAAACCAAAATACACTACTGCACCCACACCAGATTGCATGAACGCCATGAGATTGCAAGGCCGTGCGGGAAATGCACAGGATTCGCAGAGTTTCCCACACCGCATTAGTGTGAACCTGGTCTGAGGATACAGAACAGGAGCTCCTAGACACCTTCACATCCCAGGACGTTCACTACTATGTCTCAGGAGAGAGTCAAGTTGAAAAGGTACACCTTCAGGGTACTAATAATGAACAATTAACATTTCTAAATGTTGTCTTTTTGAGTTCAGTTCCACTTAAACAGTAGAGAACATTGCCACGGTTAATGAAATAATTGTAGAAACGATCGGCTGTCCCCAGGATTGGTCTCACATTTGAATGAGTTTGTTTTTTTTTTTACCTCTTTGGGTTGTCACAGCCTCTCATGTCAATATCTGTATTCTGCAGCCTACTAATATTGTCCAACCTGCTAACGCACCCAATACACAATGCTCACTATGGCTCCTATTACACAGGTAGCCAGAGGGCAGTAAAAACAGGAGACTGATCCGCATTTTAACAGCCAACCTATAAGCAGACATAGTAATGCATGGGGGAGTACACATTGCCGTGCCACAGCAATGCTTTGCATCATGGTGTGGCAGTTTTACAGCAAAGTTTGACAGGTAGCACCATTTATCAGACTCTCCCATGCAAGTAAATGGCACTGCACCACAACTGCGAGCCAAGTGCACGAGTGGTACCGGAATGCAAAGTCACTGTTCAGCGGTAGAAAAAAAAAAAAAACGCACAGGAGGTGGCAGTATTTACCATCCTCATCCACAGCGGATCACTTTTCAGAGGAGGAGTGATAAAGGCTGCTGCTAGTGGGAATGGATCCTATATCACCCAAGGTCCATCAAGTGGTAGGTTTGACACCTCACCTGAACAACTCGGTCCTGCAATCCCGCTGTGATGAAAAGCTCCTCCTTCTCCACGTCCAGAATAAAATTTGGTTGCACAGACTTTGGAAGATCCTAAAAACAACAATATAATAATAGGATACAAAAAATGAACAGACAAATATTGAAAGGGAAAGATTATTGTATTATAATTATTCACATATTTTGAGTTTAGTGTTCATAGTAATATAATACTTTTATGTTGCTTTCACATTTCTACATCTTTGCTCTTCTGTATTGGAATTGCATGAAACAAAGTGATTTGTAGATTAACCACTAGAGGGAGCAAACAGTCACTCTCCTATCACTCTTCCTCTCCCATGAGTGTCATTTGGTTTGTAAAACATCAAATATCGTGAACAATATTTTTTTTTTAAACGCAAAATATTAATTTAACTTTTTTATCCTTAAAGTGGTTTTTCCGTTGCAATTAGAAGATCTGCTTTTTTGCCAGCCCACTGCCTTTAAAAATCTATTTGCATTCAAATCAATGTAAACATTTTGAAATGATATGAACACGTTAAGGCTAAATTCAGTAAAAAATACACTTAATTTTAGGACGCACAAAGATAATATATTACCCAATTTGTGGTAAAATATAAAAGGTGAGGCTGCACTGAATAAATAGGTACCCAACATGTGAAGCCTTAAAGTTGCAAACACCTATGGCGACAAACTTTAGTGCCCTACATTTTCCATAGGCAACACTTTAAAAGCCTCTACAGGTCACTGGTTTAGAGACATTATGAATAACGGGCTGTAAAGTTGCCCGATCACTTCCACAAACTGTCGGTTCATAGAGGTGATCTCACTCCGGAGTGCACAGCGATATGTAACATGTGTAACACAGATGACGTTTTCATATGCAGATGCCCCTGATGCTTGAGTCTATGTTCATGCATGGGTGGGGGGATTCATATTTTGGGGGGGATTTAAGTGCTTGTGTAACTTTTTTTTTACATTTTGTACACCTAATTTATTTTTCACATAGGGGGCCAAAAGTCTCCTAATGTGATGCTTGCTGTGACAAGTTCTCTTTAATGAAAAGACCCTGATGTCTCACCTGCTCTCCATTGATGCTAATGGAGCACACCAATACAATGCATATAGTTTCTAGGTCATATATACATTGCTCAATAAAATTAAAGGAAGACTTTTTAATCACAGTTTAGCATCAAGTCAATGAAACTCCTGGGATATTGATCTGGTCAGTGAAGTAGCAGAGGGGGTTGTTAATCAGTTTCAGCTGCTTTGGTGTTATTGAAATTAACAACAGGTGCACTAGAAGGGCAACAATGAGACAACCCCCAAAACAGGAATGGTTTACAGGTGGAGGCCACTGACATTTTTTTCCCTACTCATCTTTTCTGACTGTTTTTCACTAGTTTTACATTTGGCTAGTGTCAGTGTCACTACTGGTAGCATGAGGCCATACCTGGACCCTACAGAGGTTGCCCAGGCAGTCCAACTAGGACCACCCAGCAACCAATCACCTGCTGGTTAATTTGAAGCGTTAACTCCAGCAGCCCCCCCCCCCCCTCTATCCAGAACTGTGTCTTTTCCCACTCTCCACTTTGCAATGAAGAGGAGAGCAGCGGAGGCTGGGGGGAGGAATGGCAATGCAGGGCCATGTTCCTGACCTAAAGCCCCCCCCCCCCCGACCTAAAGGCTGCTTTGCAGGTTACAGTGAGTCCCCCCTCACATCCACATCAAGTTCACCCTACACATCATATTAGGGTCATCCTTTACATCAGAGGCCCACCCTTACATAAGGATCCACATCAGAGTCCACTCTTACATCAGGGTTCCCATCAGAGTCCCCTCTTACATCAGGGTCCCCATCAAGGTCATCCTTTATATCAGAGTCCTCTCTTACATCAGGGTCCCCATCGCAGTCCCCACTTACATCACAGTGCCCATCAAGGTCCCCCCTTACATCCGGGGCCCTATCAGAGTCCCCCCTAACATCAGGGTCCCCCCTTACATCAGGGACCCCATAAGGGTCATCCTTTATATCAGAGTACCCTCTTACATCAGGATCCCCATTAGAGTCCCACTTACATCAGGGTCCCCATCAAGGTCCCCCCTTACATCAGGGTCCCCATCAAGGTACCCCCTTGTAGCAATCGTGCACACAGAGATGGATGCAAACCTCCATTTTGGCAAAGGCCTCCATCTTGTATCATTTTCTACTCCCAAATCAGTCTCCCTCCTCCAATTTCCCCCCTCCCTCAGGAATGTGGTCTGTGTGTGTATGCTGAGTTCAAAAGGCAACAGGCCAGAGTGGGACAGCTCCATGGCTATAAATCCCAACCTAGCTGGTGCCCAGATGTCTGTTAGCTTCTCAATCTGGGATGTCGTAAAGCCATAAAACCAGTCCTTCACTGAGCTTCAAAGACATTCCAGGTAGTCGTAAAACGGACTCACACTTAAAAATCCCCTTTTCCATATAATTTTATATCTGGAGATATGGAAGACTTAAATAAAAACCAGACATATATTCAGACCGGTCACTTTAATACAAGTCGTCTGATATATTACAACCCCAAGCTGGAATCTACAGGAGAAAACGATATCTCCTTAACCGTCCAAGCAGGTATGTCATATTTCATATCTAGACATTTGGCAGGTGATTCTGCATATTAATCTACTCGTGGATAGAATGTTACAGGTATCCAGGGAAAGTTATTGCCCTGGTATCAACTTGGGAGGGATTTTGGTTCTAGCTTGGGTCTCCGCCCAACACTCTCCCCAAATGAGGCGATTGGTTCTCTGCTGCAAGGAGACACCCTGCTGAGTTCTTAGAAAAGCTGTTATGCTTGGAGCTAAGCTAAGCTAAGCTGAGTTGAAGTAGCTCTCTTTTAACATCGGAACTAACTTTGGGAGATAAGGACATTTTGCTCAGGACACTTGAAAGCTGCTTAACCCAGGACTTTTGGCAAGTACTTCATCTCTCTAAACGTCTGTTATCTCTTTGCTGTGTTATTGCTCTCTGTATGTATATATATATATATATATATATATATATATATATATATATATATATATATATATACCGTATTTGCCGGCGTATAAGACGACTGGGCGTATAAGACGACCCCCTACTTTTCCTGTTAAAATATAGGGTTTGAGCTATACTCGCCGTATAAGACTACCCCTCTTCCAACGCACACCAAATAAAAATGAAAAAACATCAGATTTGATTTCAATATGGTATGCTATTTCAGTATGGTATTCCAATGATGGGGCACTATTCCTCCCACTGACACCAATGATGGGGCACGATTCCTCCCACTGATACCAATGATGAGGCACTACTCCTCCCACTGACACTAATGGTGCCCCATCAGTAGTGTCAGTGTGTGAGGAATAGTGTCCCATCATTAGTGTCAGTGGGAGGAATAGTGTCCCATCATTAGTGTCAGTGGGAGGAATAGTGTCCCATCATTAGTGTCAGTGGGAGGAATAGTGCCCCATCATTGGTGTCAGTGGATGAAATAGTGCCCCATCGTTGGTATCAGTGGGAGGAATAGCGCCCCATCGTTGGTGTCAGTAGGGAGGAGGAATAGCGCCCCATCGTTGGTGTCAGTGGGGAGAAAAGTGCCCCATCGTTGGTGTCAGTGGGGGAGGAATAGTGCCCCATCGTTGGTGTCAGTGGGGGAGGAATAGTGCCCCATCGTTGGTGTCAGTGGGGGAGGAATAGTGCCCCATCGTTGGTGTCAGTGGGGGAGGAATAGTGCCCCATCGTTGGTGTCAGTGGGGGAGGAATAGTGCCCCATCGTTGGTGTCAGTGGGGGAGGAATAGTGCCCCATCGTTGGTGTCAGTGGGGGAGGAATAGTGCCCCATCGTTGGTGTCAGTGGGGGAGGAATAGTGCCCCATCGTTGGTGTCAGTGGGGGAGGAATAGTGCCCCATCGTTGGTGTCAGTGGGGGAGGAATAGTGCCCCATCGTTGGTGTCAGTGGGGGAGGAATAGTGCCCCATCGTTGGTGTCAGTGGGGGAGGAATAGTGCCCCATCGTTGGTGTCAGTGGGGGAGGAATAGTGCCCCATCGTTGGTGTCAGTGGGGGAGGAATAGTGCCCCATCGTTGGTGTCAGTGGGGGAGGAATAGTGCCCCATCGTTGGTGTCAGTGGGGGAGGAATAGTGCCCCATCGTTGGTGTCAGTGGGGGAGGAATAGTGCCCCATCATTGGTGTCAGTGGGAGGAATAGTGCCCCATCGTTGGTGTCAGTGGGAGGAATAGCGCCCCATCGTTGGTGTCAGTAGGGAGGAGGAATAGCGCCCCATCGTTGGTGTCAGTGGGGAGAAAAGTGCCCCATCGTTGGTGTCAGTGGGGGAGGAATAGTGCCCCATCGTTGGTGTCAGTGGGGGAGGAATAGTGCCCCATCGTTGGTGTCAGTGGGGGAGGAATAGTGCCCCATCGTTGGTGTCAGTGGGGGAGGAATAGTGCCCCATCGTTGGTGTCAGTGGGGGAGGAATAGTGCCCCATCGTTGGTGTCAGTGGGGGAGGAATAGTGCCCCATCGTTGGTGTCAGTGGGGGAGGAATAGTGCCCCATCGTTGGTGTCAGTGGGGGAGGAATAGTGCCCCATCGTTGGTGTCAGTGGGGGAGGAATAGTGCCCCATCGTTGGTGTCAGTGGGGGAGGAATAGTGCCCCATCGTTGGTGTCAGTGGGGGAGGAATAGTGCCCCATCGTTGGTGTCAGTGGGGGAGGAATAGTGCCCCATCGTTGGTGTCAGTGGGGGAGGAATAGTGCCCCATCGTTGGTGTCAGTGGGGGAGGAATAGTGCCCCATCGTTGGTGTCAGTGGGGGAGGAATAGTGCCCCATCGTTGGTGTCAGTGGGGGAGGAATAGTGCCCCATCGTTGGTGTCAGTGGGGGAGGAATAGTGCCCCATCGTTGGTGTCAGTGGGGGAGGAATAGTGCCCCATCGTTGGTGTCAGTGGGGGAGGAATAGTGCCCCATCGTTGGTGTCAGTGGGGGAGGAATAGTGCCCCATCGTTGGTGTCAGTGGGGGAGGAATAGTGCCCCATCGTTGGTGTCAGTGGGAGGAATAGTGCCCCATCGTTGGTGTCAGTGGGAGGAATAGCGCCCCATCGTTGGTGTCAGTAGGGAGGAGGAATAGCGCCCCATCGTTGGTGTCAGTGGGGAGAAAAGCGCCCCATCGTTGGTGTCAGTGGGGGAGGAATAGCGCCCCATCGTTGGTGTCAGTGGGGGAGGAATAGTGCCCCATCGTTGGTGTCAGTGGGGGAGGAATAGTGCCCCATCGTTGGTGTCAGTGGGGGAGGAATAGTGCCCCATCGTTGGTGTCAGTGGGGGAGGAATAGTGCCCCATCGTTGGTGTCAGTGGGGGAGGAATAGTGCCCCATCGTTGGTGTCAGTGGGGGAGGAATAGTGCCCCATCGTTGGTGTCAGTGGGGGAGGAATAGTGCCCCATCGTTGGTGTCAGTGGGGGAGGAATAGTGCCCCATCGTTGGTGTCAGTGGGGGAGGAATAGTGCCCCATCGTTGGTGTCAGTGGGGGAGGAATAGTGCCCCATCGTTGGTGTCAGTGGGGGAGGAATAGTGCCCCATCGTTGGTGTCAGTGGGGGAGGAATAGTGCCCCATCGTTGGTGTCAGTGGGGGAGGAATAGTGCCCCATCGTTGGTGTCAGTGGGGGAGGAATAGTGCCCCATCGTTGGTGTCAGTGGGGGAGGAATAGTGCCCCATCGTTGGTGTCAGTGGGGGAGGAATAGTGCCCCATCGTTGGTGTCAGTGGGGGAGGAATAGTGCCCCATCGTTGGTGTCAGTGGGGGAGGAATAGTGCCCCATCGTTGGTGTCAGTGGGGGAGGAATAGTGCCCCATCGTTGGTGTCAGTGGGGGAGGAATAGTGCCCCATCGTTGGTGTCAGTGGGGGAGGAATAGTGCCCCATCGTTGGTGTCAGTGGGGGAGGAATAGTGCCCCATCGTTGGTGTCAGTGGGGGAGGAATAGTGCCCCATCGTTGGTGTCAGTGGGGGAGGAATAGTGCCCCATCGTTGGTGTCAGTGGGGGAGGAATAGTGCCCCATCGTTGGTGTCAGTGGGGGAGGAATAGTGCCCCATCGTTGGTGTCAGTGGGGGAGGAATAGTGCCCCATCGTTGGTGTCAGTGGGGGAGGAATAGTG
Source organism: Staurois parvus (assembly GCF_062004578.1). Taxonomy (NCBI): domain Eukaryota; kingdom Metazoa; phylum Chordata; class Amphibia; order Anura; family Ranidae; genus Staurois; species Staurois parvus. The sequence continues at coordinate 1,065,789 of NW_028318049.1, forward strand.
CCCCATCGTTGGTGTCAGTGGGGGAGGAATAGTGCCCCATCGTTGGTGTCAGTGGGGAGAATAGTGCCCCATCATTGGTGTCAGTGGGGAGGAGGAATAGTGCCCCATCGTTAGTGTCAGTGGGGGAGAGGAGCGGCTGCTCCTTCTTTCAGTTCGGCAGCTTTATTTTCGTGGTGCCTGTGTGCGCTGGCGCCCAATCACCGGTGAGGAGGCGGAGCGACCATCGAGCGGCCGAACTGAAAAAAGGAGCAGCCGCGCTTCCTGGACCGGATCATCGTGGGACCGGGACCGGAGCCAGGTAAGGTACAGCAGCCCCTCCGCCTACCCCTGTACTTAGTGTCCGTTGGAGGACACTGCACCTGGAAAAAGTACCGCCCTGACACACCGGCTCGCCGTATACCGGCGTATAAGACGACCCCCGACTTTTCAGAAGATTTTCAGGGGTTGAAAAGTCGTCTTATACGTCGGCAAATACGGTGTATATATATATATATATATATATATATATATATATATATATATATATATGTGTATAGGCTACATCTTTTTCTGTAAATATTTTTATTGCACCCTTTTGAACTTTTAGTAATAAATGTTACTTTCTAAAAGTGTTGAACTTTTTCTAAAGCTCTTTAATGCCATCTAAGAACCCGTCTCTGAAGAGCGCTACTGTGTGTTTTAAAATGTCTGCATACATCTGTCTGCGGTGACATTGTGTATACAAACGATTATTCAAACATCATAGTGTTATTGCTGATATTGCAGAGTTTCCTCTTTCTTTGTACAAAAAGGAGGTGGTGGCAGTGTGAAGGGTTAATTGCGTAATTAACCTGACCCAGTAACAATCGCTCCCAGGCTGCAGGTACACAGATTGCGGTCCATTAGCTGGAAAATCTTTGTCCAGGGTGCAGCTGGGTGTGGCATTGTTACGCACGTGACAGCGCGGTTTTAGATTGGCTAGTCCTTCGGTCACAAGTTTGGTGAGAAGGGCTGGGGTCTGACGCTGCAATCATCACACCCCTTCCTTCAGGGTCCCTATCAAAGTCCCCACTTACATCAGAGTCCCATCAGAGTCCCCCCTAACATCAGGGTCCCCATCAGAGTTCCCCCCTTACATCAGGGTAACCATCAGATTCCCCCCCATACATCAGGGTCCCCATCAAAGTCCCCCCTTACATCAGTCTCTCTGTTCGAGTTCCCCCTTACATCAGAGTCTCCGTCTGATGGTAACCCTGATGTAAGGGGGGACTCAGAGTCCCCCACCTCACATCAGGGTCCCCATCAGAAGCAGAGACCAACTAATCAGAATCCTCAGTCTGTGCACTAAGTTTGAGGATATGCCGCTGACCCAAGCTATGGGCTGGATAAAATCTCATAGAAGGCCAGATGTGGCCCCGGGGGGCGTAGATTGGAGACCCCTACTATGTACAGATACCACTTCTTTATACTTGTTTAATCCAAAAAGTCATAAAAAGACCATTATAATAAAATCAGGATAACATCATTACAATAATAAATCATCACAACAGACTTACATCATCTGTCAAATTGTAGAACTTCATCAGACATTTCAGCGTCGCTGACACGATGGCGCTGGAAAAATAAAACAGCGGATGTTAGATGGAATAGTGAAATCCAGCTGTGACAGGGTTAAAGAACATGAGCAGTCGAAGCGTTTTCAATAAGCGTTTCCAATCAGTCCCGGAAATGACCTAATAAAGAGCGCAATTAAATTTAAATGCCCGGCAAAGAGGAACAGCTCATGAATGCGTTAGCAGCATTTTCTGGGCGGTCGGCGAATGATTTGTGCGCGGAGCGGAGGGCTCGGGAACCCTCGGCTGATCACATTCCCCAGAAAGGCGACACGCAGGATAATAAACAGCAATTTGCAAGACGCTGCCCGTGCCGGCATCTGGGCCGAGCGAAGGAGGTGCGTTGAGAGCATCGCATAATTCACCCATAAAACGACGCAAACGGGACTGAACTGGATGGAAGAACAATACGAGGTTTTCTGAGGTTATTAAAATGCAGATATCACGCAGCCGGAGGAAAATAGGGAGGACGGAGGATGAGGGTAGCGGGATGGTGGAGGAGGAAATTCATTATCATTTCTAGAAAACAAAATGATATAGAGAAAGTCTATTATGGCCGGAGAGGCGCAGAATGTATAGAGGTAAATGATAGAATGGATTCTGCTCTGTATTTCCCTTTTATTGGTAATGTATGGAGTAAAAACAGTTCAATCCGTGGCACATAGCTCTCACAGATGGTGCATTAAATTCAAACATCTGAATACAAGAAGGAAATAAAATACATAGGAGCTGTTTCTCAGCCAGCATTGTGATCCAGGCGCCCCTGCCAGGCAGTACAGCCAGGTCCTGGACTTTTCTACAGAATATAACATGCAACCAGGTCCTTGTCCTCCTTGCAAACCACACAGCAGGTAAGCAGTACAGCCTGGTCATGGACCCGCCCCTGTCTGTGATTGGACAACAAGGGTGCAGCAGTGCACCTATTAGGTCATCTCTGTAGTCACCGTTACAAGCATGTTACACTGACAGTACTACACAACGGGGGCAAGGCTGGAGCTACAGATGGCCTACAGACCATAAACGGAGATGTTTTTGCACAGAATGTGATAATGAGGTTACATTTTGTGCTTATTTAAAATGTAAGTGATAGATTGTCTTTAAGGAATCATCAATAACAGGGCTCTCCAAATCTTTCAAAGGGCCAATGTCCTTTTGGCCTTAGGGGGGCAGTGGTGGCCATTAAGAGTGAACAATGCCCCATCCTTGGTTATAGTGGGAGTTGGCCTATTGTTGGTATCATTGGAAGGAATAGTACTCCATCATTGGTGTCAGCTGGAAGAATTGGTGCCCCATCATTGATGCCGGTGGGAGGAATGGTGCCCCATCATTGATGCCGGTGGGAGGAATGGTGCCTCATCATTGGTGCCGGTGGGAGGAATGGTGCCCCATCATTGGTGCCGGTGGGAGGAATGGTGCCCCATCATTGGTGCCGGTGGGAGGAATGGTGCCCCATCATTGGTGCCGGTGGGAGGAATGGTGCCCCATCATTGGTGTCGGTGGGAGGAATGGTGCCCCATCATTGGTGTCGATGGGAGGAATGGTGCCCCATCATTGGTGTCGATGGGAGGAATGGTGCCCCATCATTGGTGTCGATGGGAGGAATGGTGCCCCATCATTGGTGTCGATGGGAGGAATGGTGCCCCATCATTGGTGTCTATGGGAGGAATGGTGCCCCATCATTGGTGTCGATGGGAGGAATGGTGCCCCATCATTGGTGTCGATGGGAGGAATGGTGCCCCATCATTGGTGTCGATGGGAGGAATGGTGCCCCATCATTGGTGTCGATGGGAGGAATGGTGCCCCATCATTGGTGTCGATGGGAGGAATGGTGCCCCATCATTGGTGTCAGTGGGAGGAATGGTGCCCCATCATTGGTGTCGGTGGGAGGAATGGTGCCCCATCATTGGTGTCGGTGGGAGGAATGGTGCCCCATCATTGGTGTCGGTGGGAGGAATGGTGCCCCATCATTGGTGTCGGTGGGAGGAATGGTGCCCCATCATTGGTTTCGGTGGGAGGAATGGTGCCCCATCATTGATGCTGGTGGGAGGAATGGTGCCCCATCATTGGTGTCGGTGGGAGGAATGGTGCCCCATCATTGGTGTCGGTGGGAGGAATGGTGCCTAATCATTGGTGTCGGTGGAAGGAATGGTGCCCCATCATTGGCGTTGGTGGGAGGAATGGTGCCCCATCATTGGTGTCAGTGGGAGGAATGGTGCCTAATCATTGGTGTCGGTGGAAGGAATGGTGCCCCATCATTGGTGTCATTGGGAGGAATGGTGCCCCATCATTGGTGTTGGTGGGAGGAATGGTGCCCCATCATTGGTGTCGGTGGGAGGAATGGTGCTCCATCATTAGTGTCAGTGGGAGGAATGGTACCTAATCATTAGTGTCAGTGGGAGGAATGGTGCCCCATCATTGGTGCCGGTGGGAGAAATGGTGCCCCATCATTGATTCCGGTGGGAGGAATGGTGCCCCATCATTGGTGTCGGTGGGAGGAATGGTGCCCCATCATTGATGCTGGTGGGAGGAATGGTGCCCCATCATTGGTGTCGGTGGGAGGAATGGTGCCCCATCATTGATGCTGGTGGGAGGAATGGTGCCCCATCATTGGTGTCGGTGGGAGGAATGGTGCCCCATCATTGGTGTCGGTGGGAGGAATAGTGCCCCATCATTGATGTCGGTTGGAGGAATGGTGCCCCATCATTGATGTCAGTGGGAGCAATGGTGCCCCATCATTGATGTCGGTGGGAGGAATGGTGCCCCATCATTGATGTCGGTGGGAGGAATGGTGCCCCATCATTGGTGTCGGTGGGAGGAATGGTGCCCCATCATTGATGTCGGTGGGAGGAATGGTGCCCCATCATTGGTGTCGGTGGGAGGAATAGTGCCCCATCATTGATGTCGGTTGGAGGAATGGTGCCCCATCATTGATGTCAGTGGGAGCAATGGTGCCCCATCATTGATGTCGGTGGGAGGAATGGTGCCCCATCATTGATGTCGGTGGGAGGAATGGTGCCCCATCATTGGTGTCGGTGGGAGGAATGGTGCCCCATCATTAGTGTCAATGGGAGGAATATTGTCTCAGGGGCTGAATACAAGCAAGTAAAGGGCCACATCTGGCCCGAAAAGTTTGAAGACCACTGATCTATAAGGTGCAAATGTAGAAATAAAAATAGCCTAATATATCCAATTAACTGCTGCTCATATGCAAAGTACCTGACACCCCTTGGCCTCATTTACACTTGTAGTTGAGGGACATTAAAAACACGGAACTGTGATGCGCTTTTACCACCCCCCCGAATCACTTCCCCTTAACGCCAGGACATCTCGGCCCTTTAAGAGGTTTCTGATGCCAGAAGGCGGGGTTTCTTAACATGTGACCGCAAGGGCACGCGCTCTCGGCACAGTTCTGTTTACATCCATACCACCGGCGTAAACATATTATTATTATTATACAGGATTTATGTAGCGCCAACAGTTTACGCCGCACTTTACAATATAAGGGGGGCAGTAGAATTACAATACAAATGAATACAGGAGGATCCAGAGGGCCCCGCTCATTAGAGCTTACAATCTAACAGGTTAGGCTACAGCAGCAGATGGGGGAGACATATGCCAAGGCGGCAATGCAAAGTGCAGCAAAATGTATCCCAGCGGTCGCACTCACCAGCAGTACCACCCGCTGAACACGACCCATTTAACTGAATGGGGCCATGTGTCAAGTCCAAGGCACGTGAGGAGGGCAACATTAATGCCTGTCAAATGCCCTCTGAAGAGCAATTCACCATGGATCACCCTTTAGAGGACATGAGCCCTTCCAATCTATGTGCCTCAACATTAGGTAAGTGGATATGAAAGCTCATGCAGGAGCAGAGCGCATTAAGCTCCCATTAATGTAAGGCAAGACTACTACTTTTGTACAAAAACAAAAATCAACCAAAGACAGACTCACCTGCTCCCAGCCAATCCCTGCAGAGGAGAGAAACACAAATGATGTTATTATGTTATGTTGTCTGTGTTTTAATATCATAAGATGGAGAACAAGAAGATCCCGAACTCTATGGAAGAGGAATGATTCGCAGAACGATCTGTAAACACAATCACTAAAATCTTATAGCTTTGTTTTAATAAAATAATTTTCAATCCTTTTAAATCTGCACCTTTAAGAAATCATCAACAACAGGGGCTCCCCAAACCTCTTAAACCAGTTTAAGCCAGTTTTATGTCCCCTGGTGATCCTTGTTCAGGGACTTCCTGTTATAGGGTGACAACACTCTGACCCTGTTACCCAATTGTGCCCCTGTGTTGTCACCCTGTTACAAGGGCTTCCAATGGAGACTACAAGCGGCTGTTCCAACACACAACATAGAGGCACGGTCTATTGTTGTCACCATCAGAAAACCCTGAGAAATTAAATACATAGAAACAACTTGATTAATGTGTGAAAAAAATGTTAATCATGTACAACCAGTTTTGTGACTTACACACACTCCTGCCACTCCTTAAAGCCAGGGGGGTAACGGGGTAACACCACTATACCCTCCTGTAGCTTCCTCTGTCACCTCTGCTTGAGATTGAATAGTTTATAAGCTTCATAACACTCCTGATTCAATGTTTGGTGAGGAAGTGATCCACAAAACTGCAGAGATGCGGCAGATATGACTGGTGAGAATCACAAGACTGACCAAACAGAATCATCATATGTTGCTTTGTTTTTATGGCATGTAATGATCTCTGTTGATGAGATCTCTGCACTGAGTCCTCAGGTCTGTACACCTGCTTTGCCCATTATGAGCAGTTCCCACCATCCCTGTCCTGAGTTTCCGGGTCTGTACACCTTCTGTGCTCTTTATGAGGGGTTTCCACCATCCCTATGTTGAGTTCCTGGTCTGCATGCATGCTGTGCCTAGTATGAGAGGTTCCCACTATCCCTGTCCTGAGTTCCTTGGTCTGTACGCCTACAGTGCCCATTATGAGGGGTTCCACCATCCCTATGCTGAGTTCCCGGGTCTGTACATCCGCAGTGCCCATTATGAGGGGTTCCCACCATCCCTGTGCTGAGTTCCTGGTTCTGTACATCTGCTGTGCCCATTATGAGGGGTTCTCACCATCCCTGTGCTGAGTTTCTTGGTGTGTACACCTACAGTGCCCATTATGAGCATTATGAGGGGTTCCCACCATCCCTGATCTGTGTTCCCGGGTCTGTACACCCACTGTGCCTATTATGAGAGGTTCCCACATCCCTATGCTGAGTTCCTAGGTCTGTACACCTACAGTGCTCATTATGAGGGGTTCCCACCATCCCTGTGCTGAGTTCCTTGGTGTGTACACCTACAGTGCCCATTATGAGGGGTTCCCACCATCCCTGATCTGTGTTCCCGGGTCTGTACACCCACTGTGCCTATTATGAGAGGTTCCCACATCCCTGTGCTGAGTTCCTAGGTCTGTACACCTACAGTGCTCATTATGAGGGGTTCCCACCATCCCTGTGCTGAGTTCCTAGGTCTGCACACTTGCTGTGCCCATTATGAGGGGTTCCCACCATCCCTGTGCCGAGTTCCTAGGTCTGTACACCTACACTGGCTATTATGATGGGTTCCCTCCATCCCTGTGCTGAGTTCCTGGGTCTGCACACTTGCTGTGCCCATTATGAGGGGTTCCCACCATCCCTGTGCTGAGTTCCTAGGTCTGTACACCTACATTGGCTATTATGATGGGTTCCCTCCATCCCTGTGCTGAGTTCCTGGGTCTGCACACTTGCTGTGCCCATTATGAAGGGTTCCCACCATCCCTGTGCCGAGTTCCTAGGTCTGTACACCTACACTGGCTATTATAAGAGGTTCCCTCCATCCCTGTGCTGAGTTCCTGGGTCTGCACACTTGCTGTGCCCATTATGAGGGGTTCCCACCATCCCTGTGCTCATTATGAGAGGTTCCCACCATCCCTGTGCCCATTATGAGAGGTTCCCACCATCCCTGTGCCCATTATGAGAGGTTCCCATCATCCCTGTGCCCATTATGAGAGGTTCCCATCATCCCTGTGCCCATTATGAGAGGTTCCCACCATCCCTGTGCCCATTATGAGAGGTTCCCACCATCCCTGTGCCCATTATGAGAGGTTCCCACCATCCCTGTGCCCATTATGAGAGGTTCCCACTATTCCTGTGCTGAGTTCCGGGGTCTACACACTTGCTGTGCCCATTATGAGGGGTTCTCACCATCCCTGTGCCCATTATGAGAGGTTCCCACTCTGGCAGATGTATATTTATTCCTGTCATACAGAAGTAACAGGAGTAGCTGAAACACACAATGGTGGGTGGAAACGAGCCGGAACGATCCAATACAGACTAAGACTCTGTAATCCAGTCCTCTAGATTCCACTTATTACTGAAACATCCCTTTTAGATAGAATGAGCCTTTAATCTGCGAAGACAGCCAGCAGCTGATGTCCCTTTAATGCTTGCCATATATGTAACAATCTGATCAAACAATTCCTCACGAAATTGGATTGGATTGATTCATTATCAAAGTGACACGTGTCATCGATCAATTTAGATGAAAACCAATCGATTTAGGTTCCTGTCACACAGAGGGGACACATTTAGCGGATCTGCCTGCTCAGTGGGAGATCTCTATGCTGATCCCTGCTGAGCAAGCGGGTGACAGTTCTGTGTCTGCTCCGCTGCTGCTGCAGAGAAGACACTGAGCAGCTCGCTCTCCTCAATGGATTCCCATCCGTCCTTTTTTGCAGATCAGATTGGATGTCGGTGAGTGTAAACAGACTCACGTGTCCGTTTACACCTAACGCTCCATAGAGGAGAATGGAGGTTCGATCGGGTTCACCTGAAAAAGGGGAAGGCAGAACCGATCGGAACCTCCATCTGAAAGAGGCCTTAATCAAGATTATTCTGATCAGTCTGGATGGAAGACCTGGACCTAGGAAAGGAGATTATTCAATATGATTGTTGAGTGTATGCAAACGATATTTTCAGTTTTCTGATCGGGCAGTAGATATATTGATCATATGATCGGACAGACGTTCCTCGGTTTATGAACGCCTCAGTTAACGTAAATCACCGATCACGGAAAAAGCCGAAGATGTCGGCTCGATCATGTGATCAGCTGTGTCCAAACACAGCTGATCACATGTAAACAGGGAAATGCCAGTTATTGGCATTTCTCTCCTCTCGAGCTGTCACACTGACAAAGGAGAGGAGAGCCGGTAATCGGCATTCCTCGGAGGGGACATGTGCCCTGATGATCAGTTTGGCCCCAGCAGTGCCACCTGTCAGTGTCCATCAGTGCCACCTGTCAGTGTCCATCAGTGCCACATCAATGCCACATATCAGTGCCTACCAATTCACATCAATGCCACATATCAATGCCTACCAGTGCACATCAATGCCACATATCAGTGCCCATCTGAGCTGCCTTTCAGTGTCACCCATCAGTACTGCCAGTCAGTGCCACCTATCAGTGTTGCCTATCAGTGCTGCCTATCAGTGCCATGCATCAGTGCTGCCTTCCAGTGCCTATCAGTGATGCCTGTCAATGCCCATCAGTGCCTCCTCATCAGTGCCCATCAGTGATGCCTGTCAATGCCCATCAGTGCCTCCTCATCAGTGCCCATCAGTGCCACCCATCAGTGCCAGTCAGTGCCACCTATCAGTGTCGCCTATCAGTGCTGCCTATCAGTGCCATGTATCAGTGCTGCCTTTCAGTGCCCATCAGTGATGCCTGTCAATGCCCATCAGTGCCTCCTCATCAGTGCCCATCAGTGCCACCTATCAGTGCCCATCAGTGCCACCTATCAGTGCCCATCAGTGCCACCTATCAGTGCCATCACTGCAGCCTCATTAGCGCACATCAGTGAAGGAGAAAAATCACTTATTTACAAAATTTTACAACAAAAACTAAGAAAAAACGTTTTTTTCTTTCAAAATTTTCAGTGGTTTTTGATTTGTTTAAGAAAAAATAAAAAACCGAGAGGTGATTAAATACCACCAAAATAAAGTTCTATCTGTCTCAAAAAAAATGATAAAAATTTCATATGGGTAACAGTGTTGTACGACCGCGCAATTGTCACTCAAAGTGTGACAGCGCTGAAAGCTGGAAATTGGCCTGGGCAGGAAGGGGGTATAAGTGCCCGGTAGGCGAGGGGTTAAAGTGCACTTTATAAAGAGTTTTGAACAGATAAAACTTTTTTTTAACTTTTTTTCTGACCTCCTGAACAGATTAATTGGTTTCCAATGCATTCCTATAGGAAACCACGTTTCAGTTTACAAATTTTTCGCAATACGAAAAGTCCCACAGAATAAATTAAATTCGTAAACCGAGGTACGCCTGTATGTATAATTGTACTGTGTATGGCCAGGATCCCCTTTGTCCCTCTTCCAGCACAGTGAGCGATTTCCAGACACGACTCACCACTTGCCGCGGAATGTTCACGTTGTACTTGAGGGTAAAATTCTGTTTGGAAAGAGCAATCCTGGGGAGAGATGATAAAGATTTCAGCAATCGGAGGGTGCCAAACACTAACAAAGTGAAATCACCCGACGTGGTGCAATCACTGAGACACAGCTAGAATGACACATTTCTCCAACCGCATTTGTCCTTTCCTTATCTTTTGTTTGTGATTTGTGTCCTGTCTCCTAAAATATTTGAATTATACCTAAAACATGAAATAATGGCACAAAATCAGGTCCAGGATTGGTTAAAGGAGCTTCTATAACCCTCAGGAGCAGGGGCGGACTGACCATTTGGGAACTTGGGCACTGCCCGAGGGCCCGGGGTCAGTAGGGGGCCCCATGAGATGCCCCTGGTACCTTTTTCATAGGCTTTTTTGAGTTTGGGCAAGGACACAGGGGCCCCATGATCCCCTATTGCCCGGGGGCCCCATGAATTGTCAGTCCGCTCCTGCTCGGGAGCCATCTGAAGCTCACTCTATTGTTAAAGAGACCCTGTCACCAACCTAACAAATTGCAGGTTGAAGCACAGAAAAAAAACGGTGTATTTGAAATGCTTACCCGCGGCGTTCATTCTTTTCACAAATGATGTTTTCACTTGCAATGTCCCTCTGAACTTGTTAGAATATCTAATTACTCCAAAGGAAGTCAATTCCCTCTCCCACATTATAGCCCACTCCTCTGCTGGAAGCAGGGGCGGACTGACCATTTGGAAACTTGGGCACTGCCCGAGGGCCCGGGGTCAGTAGGGGGCCCCATGAGATGCCCCTGGTACCTTTTTCAAAGGCTTTTTTGAGTTTGAGCAAGGACACAGGGGCCCCATGATCCCCTATTGCCTGGGGGCCCCATGAGTTGTCAGTCCGCCCCTGGCTGGAAGTGTTCAATACTGTCTGTGCTGGTCCAGCTGCTTTGCCCCTCCTATAGATACTATATATAGTAGTCAATTGAGTGACAGTTCAGTGGCCAGCAGCAGTTTCAGGACTTTTGAATATCTACACAAAAGGAGGCTTTTACAGGTAAATAACATGAATAAAATACATTAAGGGCCGGTTCACACTATAGAAACGCGTTCTGGATGCATTTCTGCATGTTTTTTTTTTATGCGTTTCAGTGCGTTTTTGATGAGATTTTGACATGATACAGTGCTTTTTATATGAGTTTTAAACGCGTTCCAGTGCGTTTTTGATTAGTTTTTAACGCGTTCCAGTGCGTTTTTAATGAGTTTTTAACGCATTCCAGTGGGTTTTTTGATACATTTCAGTTCATTTTGTATTCAATTGAAATAGGGACATGTGCGTTCCAGTGTGTTAATGGTGCGCTCCAGGGCGTTCGTGTGTTTTTGATGTGTACAGTTCTGTGCAGGAAAAACACAGCCTGTTCTACTTTTTTTTTCTGCATCCGGAACGCACTAGACCTGCAAGCGCTGATGTGAACTATGACATTGACAACCATATAACCTTCTTTCTGTACATTTTGAATCCAGAAAAAAAGCAACTGAAACGCATGTTGTGTGAACTGGTCCCAAACGCCCTTATAATCTTATGTGACGATTGTTGGAATGGATGGTCTGATGATGAGGAGTCCAACCCTGAGTGCTGCCCACCTGGTCTCATGTTAACCTCTTCCAGTGTTCCAGTTATTATCAAGGCGTGTCTCTGCCATGCCTTAAAGTGGCTGTAAACCTCAGAGATAAGTTGTAACAAAGCATATCCCTCTATAGTGTGTACCTGTCTAGCACTAAGTGTCATTTCTGTCTGCTGCTTTGTTCCTCTGCTATTAGCATGAATCACTTCTGACAATTTTCCTGACACCAAGAGAAGAAAAGTGACAGGTGAGGGAGCTCTAGCACACAACCTGTGATTGACAGTCTCAGCTCTGTTCCTGTGTGAAGGGGGTGGTGTCTTTGCCCTCCATTCAGCTTTCAGGGATCGCTTCACTGATATCTGCAGTGTGTAATTTCAGCTCTCCACCTCTGTTTTCTGACAGTTCAGACAAGTTTTATAAATTCTGGACTTTGAATGGATGTAGAGAAGAGAAGACTGGAGATAAACAGTTACAATTCACACAGGAGGATTGGTTTCATCTCTGTATATCATTTGAGGCCTGTCACTTTACTGGGTATGTAAGGGTTTACAATCACTTTAAGGCTCCTTTCACACTGAGAGGTTTTTGAAGTGCTTTTGCATTTCAAAAACAATGCTTGAAAAGCTCACGAAAAATGTTTCCCTTAAATTCTATGCATGTTTTCACACTGGGGAGTTGTGCTTCCCCTATGGCAGGGGCGGACTGACCATTTGGAAACTCGGGTACTGCCCGAGGGCCCGGGGTCAGTAGGCGGCCCTATGAGATGCTCCTGGTACCTTTTTCATAGGCTTTTTTGAGTTTGGGCAAGGACACAGGGGCCCCATAATCCCCTATTGCCCAGGGGCCCCATGAGTTGTCAGTCCGCCCCTGCCCTATGGTGTAAAACATCTTGCTTGCAGCATTTTTGGAGCATGTTTGGTAAAAAAAAAACAAAAAAAACCAAAAACACACACCAAATATGCACCTTCCCATTGAAATCAATGTAAAACGCTTAAAAAAACATTCACGGGATGCGTTTTTGGTGCAGTTTTTGAGTTACACGTCCTTTAAAAAACACATCGTAAGCGCAGCCTATGCATTTTTGCTGCATTTTTGTGGTGGCTCAGTGTGAAAGTACCCTTATGGACAACCTGTACCAAAGATGCAGAGAGAATCCTTTTCATTTTGCCTTCCCCATTGATTCCAGTACATTTCTTTGAAATGGCATAATTTTAAAAAAATCATCAAATTTTTCCCAAAATTTAGAGAAAAAGGAAAGTGAAAATTTTGCTCTACTTACCCTTTCTCCGAACAGTACTGGTAAAATTTTTTGCATGTGGCCTGCAGCAGTCTCAGACCTCCCAGGTACCTGAGGAAGGATGGGGGAGACAGGACATCAGTTCACCTTATCACTTTATAAAGTTTATATAAAGGCAAAACCTTTTTTTTTTTTTGTTTTGAATACAGTAAAGAAAGATTTGAACCCCCAGTTTTTTTTTTTCCTGAACATGTTTAACCACTTGCCTACAGGGCACTTATACCCCCTTCCTTACCAGGACAATTTTCTGCTTTCAGCACTGTCACACTTTGAGTGACAATTGCGCGGTCATGCAACATTGTACTTATATGTAATTTTTATCATTTTTTTCTCACAAATAGAGCTTTCTTTTGGTGGTATTTACTCACCATTGGGTGTTTTATTTTTTGCGCTATAAACAAAAAAATGCAAAAATTTGAAAAAGAAAAAGTTTCTTAGTTTCTATTATTAAATTTTCCAAACAGGTAATTTTTCTCCTTCACTGATGTGCGTTGATAAGGCTGCACTGATAGGCGGCACTGATGGGCACTGATAGGCAGCACTGATGGGCACTGATAGGCAGCACTGATGGGCACTGATAGGCAGCACTGACGGGCACTGATAGGCGGCACTGATAGGCACTGATAGGCGGCACTGATGGGCACTGATAGGCGGCACTGATAGGCAGCACTGATGGGCACTGATAGGCAGCACTGACGGCCACTGATAGGCAGCACTGACGGCCACTGATAGGCAGCACTGACGGCCACTGATAGGCAGCACTGATGGGCTGACGATATTGTGAACAAAAAAATCCAGTTGAACAACAGTGAAAAATGTTGTTCTATGTGGTGGTATGATGGTAGTCCGAAAAAAATCTATCAAGCGCTATCACACATGAGAGGAAACAGAAGATGACTCGGATGTTTATGTCCAAGGATCCATAAATCCAATTTATTCCAAGGATTTATGTCCAATTGCTCATTTTGGGCAGCAGGGCAGTTTACGCTCGTTCTGGCCGGAAGGGCGTGGCTACAAGGTCACACGCACACTGCATCACTTCCACTTGTAAGGAAGACGTATTGTGCGACAAACGTTTTTTTTCGATTGGTTAATGTGGGCCAGGATTTCGACCAACAAACGCCGATCGGTCGTCGGATGACCGATCGGATGATTTTCTTACCATGTATTCCTGCCATAAGGTGAAGTTCCCACTAGCTTTGTTAGCAGGCGTTAGACAGGCGTTTGGAAAGCAGTTTTAATCCTCCTCAATGCCTATGAAAATTCTACACATGGCAGCACACAGTGCTGTTCACACTGAAGCATTAGTGTCGCAGCAAAATTGACGCCTCATGTCGAGTCAGGAGGAGTTGAAGCCTCCCATTCAAGTCTATGGTGAAGCTCCTCAAACGCATGCAGTCCAGTGCATTTTTTTTCTGTATCAAAAAGACATTGATAGTAGGTTACATGGTTTCAAATGACATGTTTCACACCAGTGCAGTCAGCTCCAGTGTGTTCCAGTTCCAGAAAAAAAGGAGAACATGCTGCATTTTTTCTGCACTGAACTGTACTGGAACGCAGTAAAACGTATCATAAAACGCACCAAAAATGCACATCCTTATTTAAGTTGAAGAAAAAGAGAGGGGGGAAAAAAATGAACTGGACGCATTAAAAAACTCACCAAAAACTGCGTCATACAGAAACGCATACTGAAAGCATCTGCACTGTGTTCCTGTGGTGTGAACCAGCCCTTAATGTTGGTCTTAGTTCATAACAAGAAAACACAGAACATCTAGCATGTTTTTAGGACCTAACTGTTAAATTAGACAGGAGAAAGGGAGAGAGGACGTGAGTCCTTCCCCTGACTCATTTAGCTGTGCATGTAATCTGATCTCTCTGTACCTTCTGGTCTATTTCACATCACTAACAACTTGTAAAAAGTTACTAGGAGCCCGCCATCTACTGGTTGCAAGTGGGAGGCATAAAATATAGCAAATCACATGTACAGGACCTTATTGATATTAAATACAAACACTTTACGGTGTTATTTTTAGTGCTGAACAAAAAAAAAATACAGTTTGTAAAAATCCAATATAATCCCTTTATGGCAAATGAATCCTCACCCTTCTTTCCGGCTTATGTAGTACAAGTCCAGCAAACTTCCAAACTCCGTTGGGTCATTGAGTGGGTGAGGAACCAAAATCTGATCAGGAAAATAAACTATGTTATAAATATTGTGCAAAAAAAACAAAACACAAAATTGACTTGTCATGTGACATTTAAAAATAATTCTTGAAATACTTAAAATCAAAAATCAGGATTAGGTTAAATTCACAAAATAAAAATGTTATGGAACAAAATGTACCCACTTAATAAAAGTATGAACTGGGGAATCCAACAATAAAATTATGATATGTACTGTAGTTAATTTTTTAATATGTGGGCCCCTCCCATCAGTCACGATCCACTGGCTTTGCATAGATAAATATAGAGACCCAGTAATGAAGTAATTTGGTGTACAATAAGATATGTAATAAAAACAGAATGTATTTAAAAATGTAGTTAGCATGTTGAAGAGACAGTCGAGAAAGCAGGGAAGGAAATTATAAACAGATTCAATATTTTTGAGTGATTATAACTTCTATTATGGATTATTTTATAATATAATACATATTGATATAATAATTTAATTCAAAAGGATGAATTCTATACTAAAGGATGTTAAAATAATTAAATGGTGCGATAGATTTCTAAATGCATTTTTTGATCCCACCCTGTACTGATCTAACGTTTACAATCAGTTGCCCTGAAGAAGAGCTTACATTTCCCTGAAACGTGTTGGATTTCTCCTTGAATCTTCCAGAAGTATTTTAGATTACCACAAAGATTGGTGTCCTCTCCCAACGACGTCTTATTACTTTTATTTATTGGTCCTTACCAGCTTCTTGCTTTCTGAGATGGTGACCTCTGCCCAGAAGTTGGAAATAGTCATGGAGATGGTTTTACCGAAGTAACCATCTGAAGGGTTTCCAATGATCCCGATTCTGTGGAGGAAGAGAAAATCCCAAGACAAGCTAAATATAGAAATGGCATACTGTATACAGTGAAGGAAATTGTGTTTCTTCCATTTGTGAATGATTGCACCAACTGTTGTCACCTTCTCAGCAAGCTGCTTGGCGATAGTTTGGTAGCCCACTCCAGCCTTGTGTAGGTCTACAATCTTGTCCCTGACATCCTTGGACAGCTCTTTGGTCTTTGCCATGGTGTAGAGTTTGGAATCTGATTGTTTGATTGCTCCTGTGGACAGGTGTCTTTTATACAGGTAACAAAATGAGATTAGCAGCACTCCCTTTCAGAGACTGCTTCTAATCTCAGCTTGTTACCTGTATGAAAGACACCTGGTAGCCAGAAATCCTGCTGAATGATAGGGGATCAAATACTTATTTCCCTCATGAACATGCAAATCAGTGCATCATTTACTAGACATGCATTTCTTTTGAATTGTTTGTTGCTATTCTGTCTCTCATTGTTACAATACACCGAACATTCGATTTTTAGACTGATCATTTCTTTGTGAGCGGGGCAAACATTCAAAATCAGCAGGGGATCAAATACTTATTTCCTTCCCTGTATGTCTAGAGTTATATCGGCCTAAAGATGTTGGCTTCCTCCAGGTATTCTTTTACACTCGCAAGCTGCCTAAACACCTCCCCCTTCCAGCTCCTGGGGCTTGCAATATGTTAGTTTGAAAACACTGTACAACAGTGCTTGGCTGACTCCCCCTCTCTCTCAGCCTTTTCCCGTGGGGATGGGGATTACGGGAAGATGTATGTAGGGATAGCATCTATTACCTGGCATAGGAACGGCAAGTAATCGATTTCACTCGGGGTTCACTTTTCATTGTAGAGTAATGAGCCAACCACTTGGTATAATCCGGTAATCCCTGTGCAAAGACATTGTGGTATAATAATGGCAGCCAAGAACTAAGTATCCCAGACTATTCCTCTCCCACCATTACCAAACTCGCCATGTACGACCCAACCTAACCACCCACCTCTCTCTCCTTCAGATTTACCAAGCACTATGTAGGACCTACCACAACAACCCATTCAAGTATACCCAATCAGAGGGACCATTGTAGCTCATGGTTATTAGTAAATCTCAAGATTGTACAATCTGATGGTGGTATATGAGGCCAGCTTTCATCTGGACACATGGAAAAATCTGACTGTACAATCTTCTTTAGATTTATCAACAACCAGTTAGCCTGAGGGCTTACAGGAACAGTCCATGTAAATGTATATCCAATCAGGTTGGTCCTTGCACAGCATATTAACAATTTGTTGATTCAGCCTTAAACTGGTCATACATGTTACAATCAGATTTGCAATCTATAACATTTGGGTCGATTAGTACAAACGTGGAAATATCCTACAAAATGGTAAACAGAGATGATCTCAGTTAAAGGGTCACTCCACCCAGAATGGATAGTTAGTTTCATCCATTGCTAGTTTCTTCTATGTCTCTGGGTCTCCATTGATGAGATCCCTGCACTGAGTCCAAGGCCCTGCACACCTACTGTGACCATTATGAAGGGTCCCCACCATCCCTTTGTTGCGTTCCTGGGTCTGCACAAATACTGTGTCCTTTATGAGGGGTTGACACCATCCCCGTGTTGCCTTCCTGGGTCTGCACATTTACTGTGCCCATTGTGGGGGGTTCCTGCCATCTCTATACTGAGCTCCCAGGTCTGCACACCTACCAAGATTATTAATGAGGAGTTCCCACCATCCCTGAACTGTGTTACTGACTCTGCCCAGCTGCAATGCTTTTTATAAGGGGTTCCCACCATACCTAAAGGAGTATTTATTTTGCATTATTGAGAATGTAATAGGTAGAGCTGGAACACACAAAGGTGGACTAGAACAATGCAGAGGGGATGCTACAGGAGGACACCAAGCTTTGCAGTGGAATAACGTCCTTATAGGATATCTCCAATTTAGCCGACCTCAATGCACAGTGTAATTGGGCAACGATGTGGAAATGAGGTTTAATGTTGATAAATGTAAGGTTCTGCACTTGGGGGCTAAGAATATGCATGTATCATACATACTAGGGGGGTACAACTGGGGGAATCAATGGTGGAGAAGGATCTGGGAGTTCTGGTAGATCACAAGCTGAATAATGGCATGCAATGCCAAGCTGTGGCTTCTAAAGCGAACAAAATCCTCTCTTGTATTAAAAGAGGTATACACTCCAGAGAGAGAGATATCATTTCCCCCGGTACAAATCATTAGTAAGACCTCACCTGGAATATGCAGTTCAGTTTTGGGCTCCAATTCACAAAAAGAACATTGGGGAACTGGAGAAAGTACAGAGAAGGGCAACCAAACTGATAAGAGGCATGGAGGAGCTCAGCTTTGAGGAAAGATTAGAGGAACTGAATTTATTCTCTTTTGAGAAGAGGATATTAAGGGGGGGGATATGATCACCATGTATAATACATAGGGGGGGATATGATCACCATGTATAATACATAAGGGGGGATATGATCTCCATGTATAATACATAAGGGGGGGATATGATCTCCATGTATAATACATAAGGGGGATATGATCTCCATGTAGAATACATAAGGGGGGAAATTATCTCCATGTTTAATACATAAGGGGGGGATATGA
Source organism: Staurois parvus (assembly GCF_062004578.1). NCBI lineage: Eukaryota > Metazoa > Chordata > Amphibia > Anura > Ranidae > Staurois > Staurois parvus. The sequence continues at coordinate 1,084,386 of NW_028318049.1, forward strand.
TCACCATGTATAATACATAAGGGGGGGATATGATCACCATGTATAATACATAAGGGGGGGATATGATCACCATGTATAATACATAAGGGGGATATGATCACCATGTATAATACATAAGGGGGGATATGATCTCCCTGTATAATACATAAGGGGGGATATGATCTCCATGTATAATACATAAGGGGGGGATATGATCTCCATGTATAATACATAAGGGGGGGATATGATCTCCATGTATAATACATAAGGGGGATATGATCACCATGTATAATACATAAGGGGGGGATATGATCTCCATGTATAATACATAAGGGGGATATGATCTCCATGTATAATACATAAGGGGGGATATGATCTCCATGTATAATACATAAGGGGGGATATGATCACCATGTATAAGACATAAGGGGGGATATGATCTCCATGTATAATACATAAGGGGGATATGATCACCATGTATAATACATAAGGGGGATATGATCTCCATGTATAATACATAAGGGGGATATGATCACCATGTATAATACATAAGGGGGGATATGATCTCCATGTATAATACATAAGGGGGGATATGATCACCATGTATAATACATAAGGGGGGATATGATCTCCATGTATAATACATAAGGGGGGATATGATCTCCATGTATAATACATAAAGGGGGATATGATCTCCATGTATAATACATCAGTGGTTCATATAGTGAACGCGGTGTAGAGCTATTGACCCTGAGGTCATCACAGAGGACAAGGGGGCACTCTTTACGTCTGGAGGAAAAGATATTTAATCTCCAAACACGGAAAGGTTTCTTCACAGTAAGAGCTGTGAAAATGTGGAATAGACTCCCTCAAGAGTTGGTTCTGGCAGTTCAGTGGATTGCTTTAAACAAGGCCTAGATTATTTCCTAGATACATATAATATAGGTAAAGTTGATCCAGGGAATATCTGATTGCCTCTCAGGGGTCAGGAAGGAATTGTTTCCCCTACCGGAGCAAATTGGGTCATTCTTTGCTGTTTTTTTTTTTTGCTTTCCTCTGGATCAACTGTGATTATAGGATTGTGTATATGGGATTGTATAATTTTTTTTTGTACCTTTTTATTGATTGAACTGGGTGGACTTTTGTCTTTTGTCACCCAGACTAACTATGTAACAACAATGATTCACTTAACCCTCCAGACTCCACTGAAAATTCCCTTTCAGGAAAATTAATAAACATTTGCTCACCACTTGGCCAATTAGCTGGAATCCTGTGGGCAGCTTCATCCCGAACACCGGAACTTTGGTGATGTTGATAAGCCATTCCTGTGTAGACACCGGGGACAGAAACACTCACATCACTTATCTGCCATGGAGATGGATCTAGTCTGTTAAATAGGAGTCTGCTTGGAGGAACACAGACCTACTTCTCTGCTTGTTACTGGCTGTGCCCAACTTCAACAGTTAGAGGCGCAGATCAAGCACGTTGTTTAGGGAAAGTCAGAACCGTCCAGGGGCGGACTGACAACTCATGGGGCCCCCGGGCAATAGGAGATCATGGGGCCCCTGTGTCCTTGCCCAAACTCAAAAAAAGCCTATGAAAAAGGTACCAGGGGCATCTTATGGGGCCCCATACTGACCCTGGGCCCTCGGCCAGTGCCAGAGTTTCCAAATGGTCAGTCCGCCCCTGGAACCGTCTTTTTTTATGCTCAGTGACTCAAAATCTTGAAGTCACAGGATCAACATGGCAGCCAGGGAACTGGTATTTTCAGAAAAACAGGTAAGTAATGGCAGTCCTCCTATGTCCTAGTTTTACGTGTTAAATCTCCAGGAAAAGAAGAATAAAGTGGTTCTAAAGACTAAACATTTTTTTCACCTTAATGCATTTCCTGCAAGTAGCATTATTGCCTCATCGCCCCCCTTATACTTACCTGAGCCCTCACTTGATCCAGTGCTGTGCCTGTCTGTAGCGGTTCTCTCTCCTCTCCCCGCTCTCACTGGCTTTGCTGAGACAGCAGGAATCGTTGGCTTTCACTGCTGTCAGTCAAATCATGAGATAAGAGGGCAGGGCCAAGCCGCACTGTGTGTTTATATGGACATAGGCAGCGTAGCTCAGGATCAAGCCCACAGGAGTGCCCCCATAGCAAGCTTGAGTGAAGAATGCTGGCGGTGGACCCAAAAAGAGGAGGTTTGGGGCTGCTCTGTGCAATACTCTAAATTCTGCTGGTATTGACATATCTAAAGCACGAGATGCCAGCTTTGGGTACCAAGAACTGTACTCACCATGTATCTGCCTAGGACCCGGTCTTCAGTGCTTGGGTAGTCATTCAGGAAGGTCTCCAGTGTGGACAAGGTCTGCCTCCGGAAACAGTAGAAGACCACGCTGGCCAGTCTGGAAGATGTCACTCCAGGCTTGGGCTTCTCCAGGAACTGTGTGATCCTTGGAGATACAGATAGCATGTGAGTAACACTTACTATTCACTCTTATTAGGTTCTGTTGATCAATGTCTCCCTTACTCCACTGCAAAATATGCCCGAATTTTCAATATGGAGATCACACATATTAGACAACTGAAAACTGTCTCTTTTATAAGTGAGAATGCAGGAGGTGGAGGAGCTTACAGTCTATTGTTGTATAAGGAGGAAGCAGAAGGGGGAAGAGCTTACATTTCATTAGGGTATAATGGAGAGTAAAAAAAGTAGAAGAGCTTTCAATCTATTGGGGTATAATGGAGGATACAGAAAGTGGAAGAGCTTATAGTCTATTATGGTATAAGGGAGGTTACAGAAGGTTGAAGAGCTTACTATCTTTTAGGGTATAGAGGAGGTAAAATGTGGGCATACAGAAAGTGGAAGAGTTTATAGTCTATTAGGGTATAAGGGAGATTACAGAAGGTTGAAGAGCTTACTATCTTTTAGGGTATAGAGGAGGTAAAATGTGGGCATACAGAAAGTGGAAGAGCTTACAGTCTATTAGGGTATAAGGGAGATTACAGAAGGTTGAAGAGTTTATAATCTGTTAGGGTATAGAGGAGGTAAAAAGTGGGGATACAGAAAGTGGAAGAGCTTACAGTCTATTAGGGTATAAGGAAGATTACAGAAAGTTGAAGAGCTTATAATCGGTTAGGGCAGTGGTCGGCAAGCCGCGGCTCGCGAGCCACATGCGGCTCTTTACACAATTTAATGCGGCTCTTCTGTGTGCCGGGCGCCCGCTCCCCTCCCTCCTCTCGGGCGCCCGGCACATTGGCTGTCAGGATGTAGGCGGGGCAGCGTGACGAACTCCTCTCCTCTCACAGTCCGCCCTGAAGACCGGAACGGCGCGGGAACACGGCAAGAGGAACGCGCGGAGCAAAGGTAAGTGAATTGACACAATATGGGGAATGAATTACTATAGGGGGGATGAATTACTATATGGGGGATGAATTACTATATGGGGGATGAATTACTATATGGGGGATGAATTACTATATGGGGGAGGAATTACTATATGGGGGAGGAATTACTATGGGGGATGAATTACTATATGGGGGAGGAATTACTATATGGGGGAGGAATTACTATGGGGGATGAATTACTATAGGGGGGATGAATTACTATGGGGGATGAATTACTATGGGGGATGAATTACTATATGGGGGATGAATTACTATGGGGGATGAATTACTATGGGGGATGAATTACTATATGGGGGATGAATTACTATGGGGGATGAATTACTATGGGGGATGAATTACTATGGGGGATGAATTACTATATGGGGGATGAATTACTATATGGGGGATGAATTACTATATGGGGGATGAATTACTATGAGGGATGAATTACTATATGGGGGATGAATTACTATATGGGGGATGAATTACTATGAGGGATGAATTACTATATGGGGGATGAATTACTATATGGGGGATGTATTTTCAGTTTTAAAAATGTGGCTCTCAAAATAAATTTCAATCGTGGTTTTGGCGAGATTTGGCTCAGTTGAAAAAAAAGGTTGCCCACCACTGGGTTAGGGTATAGGGGAAGGCACAGAAGGCAGAAATTCATTACGGTATAAAGTTAGAAGAGCTTACAATCTATTAGGGTAAAATGGAGGATACAGAAAGTGGAAGAGTTTACAATCAATCAAGGTATAAAGGAGGATGTAGAAGGTAGAAGAGCTTGTATCCTGTCAAGGTATAAAGTAGGACTAGTTCTAGCCTATCTGATCTGGGGGTGCAGTAAAAAAAGTCGGGGCACAATGTCACTGACAGTCTGTCACAAAATGTCACAACCTTGGAAACACTGGTATGCATTAGGCTGTCATTAGATTAGGGTAATTAAACAGAACCTATTCCCTATCAGAGTTCCCCTTTTCATCAGGAGTCCTCACCAGAGTCCCTGTTTACATCATGAATACTCACCAGTGTCCTCATTTAAATCAGGGTCTCCATCAGAAAGCCCTCCTTATATCAGATGTCCCCATCAAAACCCCCTTCATCAGAGTGCCCCCCTACATCAGGTGTCTGAATCAGAGTGCCCCTTTACATCAGGTGTCCCTAAAACAGTGCTTCCTTAGATGGGATTTTCCCAATCAGAATGCCCCCTTACATCAAATGTCTGCGTCAGAGTGCTCCCTTACATCAATTTCCCCATCAGACTGGCTCATGTATTCATGTATCAGTGAATGCACTCTTTGAGACCTGGGGGGGGGGGGGGGCAGCTAAATCTGGTTGGGGCACAGCCCCCTGGCCCACCCTGGAACCAGTCCTGGTATAAAAGGAGGATACACAAGGTAAAATCTTTTGGGCTAAATGGAAGAACGCAGAAAAGGCAGGAGCTTACAATCTACTGTGGTATAGAAGGAGACAGAAGGTGAAAGAGCTTACAGTCTATTATGGTATAAAAGGAGGATACAGAAGGTGGAAGAGCTTACAATCCATTAGGTTATAAAGGAGGATATAGAAGGTGAAAGAGCTTACAATCTATTATGGTATAAAGGAGGATAGAGAAGGTGGAAGAGCTTACAATCTATTATGGTATAAAGGAGGATACAGAAGGTGGAAGAGCTTATAATTTATTATGGTAAAAAGGAGAACACAGAAGATGGAAGAGCTTACAATCTACTGCGGTATAGGAGGATACAGAAGGTGAAAGAGCTTACAATCTATTATGGTATAAAGGAGGATAGAGAAGGTGGAAGAGCTTACAATCTATTATAGTATAAAGGAGGATACAGAAGGTGGAAGAGCTTACAATCTATTATGGTAAAACGGAGAACACAGAAGATGGAAGAGCTTACAATCTACTGTGGTATAGGAGGATACAGAAGGTGAAAGAGATTACAATCTATTATGGTATAAAAGGAGGACAAAGAAGGTGGAAGAGCTTATAATTTATTATGGTAAAACAGAGAACACAGAAGATGGAAGAGCTTACAATCTACTGGGGTATAAAGGAGGATAGAGAAGGTGGAAGAGCTTACAATCTACTGGGGAATAAAGGAGGATAGAGAAGGTGGAAGAGCTTACAATCTATTGGGGTATAAGGGCAGCCATGTAAACTAATAAACTGCTTAATTCTGTCTCGACATTCCCATTTGTAACTGATGATTCCTAGAGAAGTTCTATAGGGATGAATTGATGAGAAGAGGAGAATGAGAATAAATGGGAATTGGGGTAAACATTGTGAGAGAGTTCCAGAGAAGAGTGACAGCATGAGAGAAGTCTTACCAGCAGCAATAAATGATTTCAGAATTGCAGCATAAATCAAGACAATTCAAGAGATAATTCAGTATCACACACAAGAGTGTCATTGGATGCCGAACATTACACAACATCTGGGATGTCACCTGTGAGTGTCTGGGCACACTTCCACAATTCCCCTCGAAGAGCTACATTCATCATCTTCCAGCTCGTAATAGATTGCCAACTCTCCGCTCTGCAGCAATATCAACAAAATGACTTGAATTAGAATCATAGGATGATACATTTCATATAAGTTATCACTTGTCTACAGTCTCTAATGACAGATTTCTATCTGAATAGAACCTGCCATCATTTGTCTGTCAGTTGCTATCAATACAATTGTAGCACACCGCCTAAAGAGCCGCTGGTGAATTTGGTCCCATTTCCCCCCTTAAAGCACACATAGCCGGGCACACAGCATTCTCTGGCTAAGAAAACAGTCTAGAGGTTCTTTTTAGGGTTTTATTGGGGACAAGGAACTTGGATAGGGGTAGGGATCATGGGATACCCCGAAACCGCACAACTTGAAGACTCTTCAACTTCCGGCTGCACTGTACAAACTGCTGGCTGCATTTGAGCAAATGAAATGTCCCATGGGATCCCTAGGCTGATTGTCGCCTGTTCTCCTTACAGGGTTTAAAGGTACAGTACGTTCTGTCACACTTTGCAGCACTGGGGTATTGTATTCACTTAGCCACAGGATTATCAGTTGCCTCCTGCTGATATCCACCAGGCTCTTCCTAGTGAGGGTGATGTAGATTTACACCACCATAGGACAGCTTGGGCTATCTCCCACAACTTCCTCTCTGCTCTCTCCCATGAGCTACCTCCTGACCCAACTTGATTCTTGGACTAGGACTTGAAATAGGCCCCCTAGTTAGGCCTAGCTGGAACCTTAGTGTCTTCAGGCTGACTTCATCCCAAGCTTCTGCCCCAGGGGGCAGAGCCCCTCAACAGGGGTCTCTAAAGAACTGGACCCAGGAACACTGTCCCTTGCTGCTTAGACCTCTGGATACTTATGGGCTCTTTCACCACCTTCTGGGCACACTTCCGCAGGGATTGGATGGATAAATGTTCAGGCTGCCCAATCCCTCCTCCTTCCCACCAAGTTTCTAGAATTCACTAGAGCAGGGGTCTCCAAACTATGGCCCTCTAGCTGTTGAAGTACTACAAGTCCCATCATGCCTCTGCCTCTGGGAGTCTTGACTGTGGCTGTCAGAATCTTGCAAGGCCTCATGGGACTGGCCCTCAACACCTAGAGGGCAATAGTTTGGAGACCCCTGCACTAGAGCAACAAAGCAGCAGCCTGTGACACACTGAGCAGCCCAAAGTAATCAACCCCCGCTCTTCTGATTAGCGTGGAGCTACACTACATTTGCCTAGAAGCCTACTCTACACTAGGGGGGTGCTACACAACTGTGAAAAATCTGTGCCTGTGACCACTCTTTTCTAAGATCAGCCAATGTGAGGTATGCGGTGTCTGTGCCCCGCCCTCACTATTACATCATCATGACTAACAAAACAGCACATTTGTTTCTCTAATCCAACACATCACAGTGTTGGAATACAGCGTTCATGTATTTTTGTACAACTACATCAGTATTCAGTAGAGATATATTCTTCATCCAGTAGATGGCAGTGTTTATAAGCTTGTACTTGCGCCTATGGTTATGTCTTTTCTCTACAATAAAGTTCCTGTTTCCTGTTAGCAGAGAAGCAATAGATAAACACATGTGGGCTGTTCATGGTCTGTTCTGTAGGGCTATATACAGAATCTCTAACAAGTTGTCTAAAGTTATTACAACCCAAGCAAGGATATAAGGATTATCAGCCCAAACCAACACCGCCAACAAAGTTCACCTTCAGCTTGAAGAACTTCAGCACTTGAGCTATGTCAAAGTTCTGGTCAGCACATAACATGTCACCGGCAATCTAGGAAAGATCACAAGAGAGATTTCAATGACTGCATCAAAATCATGAAATAGTCAGTGTGTGCTTAAAAGTGGACCTGACTGTCAACAGAAATTTGCATCAATACATTTGTATCATGTCATAATAAACAGCCCAAGTATCAATTCTCAGAAAAGCTCCCCCTTTTATCATTAAAAAGCCATTCTTCAACTGCAGTCACTGACTTTGCCTAGGCTGAGATGATGTCATCAGTCTGCTGCAGGCAGGAGGAAACATTTCTTCAGTCTCCTCTCCCCCATTGATCAAACTGTACATTGAAAGTCACAAGGTGAAAAGTTGAACATCCCTAAAGCCCCATTGACATCTGCGCATAGGGGAACTATCATTCCCACCTGCCTTTTGTTTGTGTGTTTCTCATGGGTTAACAAGTGTCACGCATACTGCAGCCCATTCACTTGACTGGGCTGCCCTGTGTGAGACAAATGCCCCGCAGAAGTTCCTGTACTCTTTTTGGAGCGTGGTGCTTTTTTTACAGTGCTTTTTGGTGCGTTTGCAGCATGCTTGTCGTGCGATATAACACCCGGGAAAATGCACACCCTCTACCCAAGCTTGGGGTGCCATTTACATTTGAGGGCAACGCAAGCATTTTGAGCATTTGCAGTGAATTATGTGTGGTTTGCCGTGAGATTGGAAACATGGAGGTGTGAACGGAGCCTAATGGTAGCCATACGCACTTCAAACAGCCATAACTCCCCTTCTGATGGATTTAGGTCGAAAAGGATCTAAAAAGAGGAGAGATGGGAGAGCCGTTGTGGTTTAGTAGGTAAATAAATCAATATATAGGCGCCGATTTTTAGAAAAGATGTGTACGACTTAGACTAGGTTCACACCTTGTACATATCAGGAACACACGCAAAATCTCTTGCCTTCCCAACGTGCAAAGAAATGCGTTGCCCATTTGCAGATGCATTGTGGTGCCATTAACTGTTAATGGAACCCCAACTCATTTGTTGATGTGCGCACCTAACCAGTACCATGCAGTTTGGTACAGTGCGATTTTGAAAAAGGGTCAGGGACTTTTTTTTTGCATGAAATGAATGGGCTGCTTACATTCGATGCATGGAAACGTGTATGTGTTCCATCGCACCTGTTTGCTGTAAACTAAGCCTTACACCTGCCATGGATAAGAATGACAATAGAATAATGGGAAAGGCAACCTTCCAGTGGCACTTGTGAGAATTTACCTGTCACCATGCAGAGGAGGATCATGGTCACGCTATGTCTGGGGGAGCCCAATCTCAGGTCTACTCGAAGGGTTTCAGATCACCACTGCAAACCTACTACAGGAGACAGTCAGGGACTGTAGACCTACTACAGGAGACGGTCAGAGACTGCAGACCTACTACAGGAGACGGTCAGAGACTGCAGACCTACTACAGGAGACGGTCAGAGACTGCAGACCTACTACAGGAGACGGTCAGAGACTGCAGACCTACTACAGGAGACGGTCAGAGACTGCAGACCTACTACAGGAGACGGTCAGAGACTGCAGACCTACTACAGGAGACGGTCAGAGACTGCAGACCTACTACAGGAGATGGTCAGAGACTGCAGACCTACTACACCACTTTGTATTCACCACAGTACACCATGCCAATGGACAGGTGTTGCTGTGCAGTGCACATTTTTGGTCAATTGCGATGCATTAGGCAACATATTGAAATGAAGGGGACAATATGCATTAACGCACATGCATTTATAGCACCGCAGCAGACCAAGCTAGTGTAAAAAAACCCTAAATGACCCAAATCTTGCAGAAAATATCATAAAAAGTGTAAACAGATTGCAAAAACATATCTTTTAAAGTGTTACTAAACCCACAACAGTACAATCAGTCTGTATATGCAGTAAAGCATGATTGTTATAATCATTGTGGAACCTAAGGGGTTAATTCTCTGCATTGTGTAAAAGGACTGTTTGATCCTGTCTTTTCTGATCCTCCTGTTCTTCTACTGTCCCCAATCCATCTGCTCATAGCACAGAGTCCTATGAGGCACTCTGCACATGCTCAGTTTAGTGTGTATGGCTAGAGAGGTTTTTTTTTTCTTTGGAACTTTGCATGTGATCAGCACAGGGCCAATCAGCACTGTCCAGACAGAGGGTCAGATATAGTGAATGCAGGGTCTGGGGGGACCAGATATAGTGAATGCAGGGTCCAGGGAGACCAGATATAGTGAATGCAGGGTCCGGGGGGACCAGATATAGTAAATGCAGGGTCCAGGGAGATCAGATATAGTGAATGCAGGGTCCGGGGGGACCAGATATAGTGAATGCATGGTCCGGGGGGATTAGATATAGTAAATGCAGGGTCCGGGGGGACCAGATATAGTGAATGCAGGGTCCGGGGAGACCAGATATAGTGAATGCAGGGTCCGGGAGGACCAGATATAGCGAATGCAGGGTCCGAGGGGATTAGATATAGCGAATGCAGGGTCCGGGGGGACCAGATATAGTGAATGCAGGGTCTGGGGAGACCAGATATAGTGAATGCAGGGTCCTGGGAGACCAGATATAGTGAATGCAGGGTCTGGGGAGACCAGATATAGTGAATGCAGGGTCTGGGGAGACCAGATATAGTGAATGCAGGGTCCTGGGTTTAGTAACACTTTAAAGCGGAGCTCTCTTTAAAAACTGTTTGTAGAAAAAAAAAATCCAAGCATCTGAAAATGTCTTGTTGTAATGCCGTTGCACGTGCCAGTAAACTCCCAAATAACGCCAAAAGTGGGAAATTAACCCTTTATCTGAAATGTCACCCCAGCAGGAATCATGAATTCTGAATAATGAATTTGGATTCCGAGGCGAAGTTAAGTGTGCGTCAGCATTCGTTGCAGGGTGTTAGGCGCGGTGGGGAGATGGAGCGAGGAGAGATCTAAGCGGCTGATTACGAGCGAGGAGGCGCCCGGAGGAAGGCGAATGGCTTTTGCTGACATGCTGTAATCTTTAAACTGCCTTTGATTGGACAAAGACATGTCCAGCCATGATACCATCTCTCGGATAATGCGGCCCGGTGATGGGCCTTCTATTCCTGCCCGCCGCTCGCAGGGAACTCATCCAGAAAATATTAAACAGAGACAGTGGGGAAATAAGAATGTATTTACAAGGGACGGCGGCAGGAACTGCGAGCGCCCAGCTTTCATTAGATGAAGAGGAGAGGCCGCCGCCGGGGTCACAGCAACAATGACGATCCAGAGATGCTCATCTCCTCGGAAACACCGCACACTTGTGGAACAATAACCCCGCGCACTTGACACTGAAAATGGCCAGCGTTAAAGGTTTCAATTAAACAGACCATACAGAGGTTTTATACATATTTTATTTATATTCAGGAGGAAAAAAAAACCTTTTTGAAAAACATTTTAAATCATGTGATTATGAAATGTTTTGACATTAAAATGTCATTTACCAGGTGGCATACTTTAGGCAAACATTCTGGCCTTCTGAAGACTTTTAAAGGATATTGGTCATTATATTTCAAAACAACAAGGAGGAAGCCATTGCGGAGCTCTCCTTCTGAAAATACTAGCTGCCTGGCTGCCATGGTGCCCTTTTTGCTGCACAACGTATAGTCACTGACCAAGGACAAGAACCTAGATGAGCACGGCTGACTTTCCTGACCTTGGTACTTGTCATGGGAGTAGTGGCTTACAATGTGTTAAAGCCAGGATAGAATATCAGGTAACTGGCAATTACACCGCCATCAGCTGGAACACTACACCCCCATCCGAAGAAAAGACAAACCATCTTACAAAGGAGAAACACACCCCCATCCAGCGGAAAGACACCCCCCCAAATGGAGAAAAGACACACCCTCACCCAGAAGATAGGCACCCCCTCACCCAGAGCAAAGGCACCCCCTCGCCCAGAAGATAGACACACCCTCGCCCAGAAGATAGACACACCCTCGCCCAGAAGATAGACACACCCTCGCCCAGAAGATAGACACCCCCCCGCCCAGAGGAAAGACACCCCCCCCCCCCCCGCCCAGAGGAAAGACACCCCCCCCCCCCCCGCCCAGAGGAAAGACACCCCCCCCCGCCCAGAGGAAAGACACCCCCCCGCCCAGAGGAAAGACACCCCCCCTGCCCAGAGGAAAGACACCCCCCCCGCCCAGAGGAAAGACACCCCCCCCGCCCAGAGGAAAGACACCCCCCCCGCCCAGAGGAAAGACACCCCCCCGCCCAGAGGAAAGACACCCCCCCGCCCAGAGGAAAGACACCCCCCCGCCCAGAGGAAAAACACATCCTTATTCAGAAGAAAGACCCCCCCCCATCTGAAAGAAAGGCACACCTCCACTTAGAGAAAAGACATATCCCTTGTAGAGGAAATACAAACCCCAAAATCTAGAAGAAAGACACACCCCCAAAGGAAAGACACCCCCCCATCCAAAGGACAGATACACCCCCATCCAGAGGAAAGGTACATCCCCTCCAGAAGAAAGGCGCACCTCTACTTGGAAGAAAGACACACCCCTATCTAGAGGACAGACACACCCCCATCCAGAGGACAGCCACACCCGAATCTAGAGGAACCCCCCCCCAGAGGAAAAACACAGCCCCATCCAGAGGACAGCCACCCCCCATCCAGAGGACAGCCACACCCCCCATCCAGAGGACAGCCACACCCCCATCCAGAGGACAGCCACACCCCCATCCAGAGGAAAAATGCACCCCCTATCGAGAAAAAAAAAACACACCCCCATTTGAAAGGACACATCCCTATCTAGTGTACAAACACACCTGCATGCAGAGGAAAGACACACCTGCATCCTTGTGGAGATGGGACTGCCAGAAGTAATCACTTATACACAGGCAGCTAGCAAGCATTCAGGCTGTCACATGGAAGTCCTTGGTGTTTTAAATCTTTATCAGATAAATAAATCCTCTAAAACAACAATCAAGAAGGAAGTTCAGCAGTAGGTTACCAACGTGGAAATGTTAAATGAAAAAAGAAAACTGAACCGAGTCACTATACTTTCCTTTTAATGAAGGGCAGGTGCTGGGCATATAATTATGTAAATGTAAATTTTAAAGTTAAAAGTTAAAAATGAAGATAGTATGGTAGGCAGATATTTAGTCTCAGTCTACTCTTTATATCTGGTAACTATCACTTTTCCTTTAAATGGCCACTACCATAGGGAACTAGACTAAGCAGCACAATGGCGTACCCTACGGACGTGAGAACGGTTATAGACATCTAGAAATAAAGAGAACCCTCTTGCGCTTGAAATAGAGCCCTAACCCTAGAAAAGCTGCTGACACTAACCTTATTACCTTTTAGGTGAAGTGACTAATTAATACAAAAAAGTGCAGCGCTAAATAAATATAACTGAAAATAATAATAAAAAATAATAAAAACAGTGTAGTGACACACTCAATCCCCTTAGAAATACTCAGATAAAGGGAATAACACACAAAAATTGTGCAACACGTGACTTCCCACTAAGGGAATATAGCAAGTGCAAATGATAAATGCTCCAATCGTGATTCAAAAAAATTCCAGTGACTCTGAACACTTAATATAAACTTATAAATACAGTCCACACACAGTGCATATATATATATACACTATATACAATCTGATGAGAGTGCTTCCATACTATGATCATGCAAGTGACTGTGTAAGATTCGTGTTCAATCCTCCAGTGGCCTAAGTGGCCCCTCACCTCATATACTCGACCCTACAGGGTCAACTCGCTCAAAAGATCACAGCAATCCTGATAAGGGCAGATTCATCACAGGCTCCCCTCAAGGTAAAAAACGCTCCTTATTCCAAGCCTCCATGCAGTATAGCAATATTCTCCCCGGATCATAGATAGACACAAAAAGATGTAACTCCTTCTTGTGTACAGCTTCGTATCACCTCATGTCAGAGGTGTACTCCATGGGTATCCAAAAGGTGTTCCAATATGGCCCCCACGCCGGAAGTGACGTCACCGCGCACCCGGAACTTCCTCTCGCGTACCGACGCGTTACGTCACGTTATCACGTGACTTCCTCAGGGTATACCCTGAGGGGCCACTTAGGCCACTGGAGGATTGAACACGAATCTTACACAGTCACTTGCATGATCATCGTATGGAAGCACTCTCATCAGATTGTATATAGCGTATATATATGCACTGTGTGTGGACTGTATTTATAAGTTTATATTAAGTGTTCAGAGTCACTGGAATTTTTTTGAATCACGATTGGAGCATTTATCACTTGCACTTGCTATATTCCCTTAGTGGGAAGTCACGTGTTGCACAATTTTTGTGCGTTATTCCCTTTATCTGAGTATTTCTAAGGGGATTGATTGTGTCACTACACTGTTTTTATTATTTTTTATTATTATTTTTAGGTTATAGACATCTGACAATGTAATGAAGAGCTCTTCCTCATAGGACCTCCCTTATGAATTGTGGGGTTATTGATCCATCATCCCCTGTCTACACCGCTGAATAGAGACACAGAAAACGCACTCACCACCATGATGTCATCATCGATCTTCTTACTGGAAATAGCAAGTTCCAGGTCCGCCACAGCGCCCAGCCTCATCTCATACGTGGTGGTGCCATCATTAATAATGTTCTCCACTGGGAAATCGTTGGCGGTCGCCCAGCGCTCATAGTGCTTGTACCTGATGGTAAAGGGGTGGAGTCAGGCAGTTCTTTTGAATCATGGAGTTTAAATATCACATCTGGGTGTTTCCCAGGGTGCTCTGCATGCAAATACAGCCTGACCAGGAGTAGAAATTAACTAAAATATAGTGAGGGTACTCCTCGCCAAATATTCTCAATAAATTGAAGTGAATGATATTGTTAGAAAATCTATAAAATGAATGCCCAGGAATGCCCATTTCTCCAGACTGACTTCCATCTATTAAGAGCCAGGACACTGCTTGTATCAGGACTGAGGGACCTTTAGAGGAATACTGAGGCAGGGTCCTGTGATGTTTTCAGGAAGCTATGTACATCACCCTACCGGAACCTCCCACCAGCCATGACCTGCCTGCATTGCATAGAGAAGCACAAAGACCCAGTGATGACATCAATGGGTCTAAAGGTATATAATGAAAATGGAAAGGTTTTATTTAAAAATTTCATTAGTACAGGAGGTAGGGGTGGGTGGAAGGAAGGGAGGAAGGGGTGAAAGGAAGGGAGGAAGGGGTGAGAGGAAGGGAGGAAGGGGCGGGTGGAAGGAAGGAAGGAAGGAAGAAAGGGGTGGGTGGAAGGAAGGGAGGAAGGGGTGGAAGGAAGGGGAGGAAGGGGTGGAAGGAAGGAAGGAAGCAAGCGGTGGGTGGAAGGAAGGAAGGGAGGAAGGGGTGAAAGGAAGGGAGAAAGAGAGGGGTGGAAGGAAGGGGTGTAAGAACGGGAGGAAGGGGTGAAATGAAGGAAGGAAGGGAGGGTAGATGGAAGGAAGGAAGGGAAGGGGTGGGTGGAAGAAAGGAAGGGAGGGGTGGGTGGAAGAAAGGAAGGGAGGGTTGTTGGAAGGAAGTGAGGGGTGGATGGAAGTGAGGGGTGGATGGAAGGAAGGGAGCAAGCAAGCAAGAGAGCACTCTGTGGGAGCCAGAGTTAAGGGGCAAAGTTGGGAGGTGGAGCTGCGGGCAGGCGGGGGGGGGGGGGGGGGGTTAGGCACCCAGTGGGGGAGAAGGCAGAGAGCAACCGACAGTAATCATCAATCACCACTGAGCTCCCGCACTGCCGACGTCTGGGAGGTATGTTGATTCCAATGGACAGAAACCCAGGCATAAGTGTCAAAGCTCATTCTTTCAATCCTATACAGCTAGCAGCCCTAGACAGCCTGCTGAAGGTGACGGGAGGGGGGGCGGGCGTCCCATCCTGCTGCTTGTAAAAGTGATCCAGCGGCTAGTTAGCTGCTCGGATTACCTTTACAAGAGAGGCGGCTGTTGGCTCTAAAACCCTGCTGTGGGCTAAATGTGAAAAAACACTGCATGTTCTGGGTGTCTGCGATAGAAATGTAACATCTGTGGTCCAATAAACTAGTCTTTATCCGGTATGTCATAGGTAGAATCAGGTAAGCTTCCTTTCACAAGATGCAGCTCCTCCAAAGAGACAGAAGAAATCTCTGAATCAAGTCATAAAAATACACGCAAAAAAGGGCGCCATCTAAGTGCAGTATTAAAACATTTATTGTATGATAAAAACAAACTGGTGACTCACATCCAGCACTCAGTCATGGGATCCCTGGACAGGATGCTTCTGCTACAGGGTTCCCTGGATGTCCTGATTTCTTAGCCCATGCCTTCATAAACTTACTTCATGTGATTTGCCAGTTTGTTTAATACAATAAATGTTTTAATGCTGCACATAGATGGCGCCCTCTTCTGTGTGTTTTTTATATACAAATACTAATTTATTTCTTCTGTACAACCAGGACAGACACTGAGAAAAGATTTATTGTAACCACAACTGGATTATGGAGGCAGATAAGGATGATCACACAGTGAATGAAAAACAAACATGCTTACTTGTCTGCGTTTGTCACCAGGTAGACTTCACTGAAGAGCTGTCTCCTGAACAAGAAAGGGAGAAGAAAAAAGTGACATTGAACGTAGATGTAAGTCCAAATCGGGTGACATTTAATTTGTTTTGTGCACTATATATAAAACAATTAGAGGCTATTTGATTCCTTTAGTCCCTTCTCACCATAGCCTGTATAGTTATATTACCTCATTGGGACCCAAGCCCTACTCCATAGGTTGTATGCACTGCACTGATGAAGGGCAAGCAGCTGAAACAGCTCTATGCAGTTTGAGATAAAATGGTTCTATAATATTTGTGTAATCGGTATTTAATTGGCAGGAAAGGATCAGCTACCCTCTAACTGTGCTGCTGCTGCTCTGTGTGTGTATCCACAAAAAACTTACAAATACAACCAGTGTTGTTTATGACTCCATCCACTAGAGGGCACCTGTAGAACATGGAGTACAAGGGGAGATGGAAAATCGTGATGGATTGTGGGAAATATAGTTTGCAGGAGAGACTGAGCTATAACACAGACTGGCTGGAAAACTACAACTCTCAAGCCAGAGATATTAAAAGGCAGATGATAACCAACCTGTGTGCAGTGAGCAGGACATCTTTACAGAGGAAGTAGAGCAGACGCTATCCTTGAACACATAATCATGTTCTGTCTCCCCTGCTACTGTACAGCACTGAGCATACCCTTTGGCGCTATATAAATACTGTATAATAATAATAATAATAACCACATATCCTTGACCCTGGACTGGACTGTGGGGAGCCTGTTTTACAGTAAAGAGCCACATGCTGAGGATACCACCAGAGAGAAGGAGGGAAACCCTTTGTGCCTGGTGCTATGACAGGAATGGTAAGCAGTCAATAGCCAACCATACACTACAACCTAATAGAGGGACAAAGTTGCTGGTTAGGAACACTGACTTTTTTGATGCGCCAACTCTTAAAGGGACACTACCAAGTGTGCTCCAATGCAAGGATTGGGCCCCCAATGAGCTGGCCAGCAGAAGGGTATTTATGAACGCAGGTATCTACATCCATATCCTCAGCCCAACCAGATATGTCAGAGAGTGCAGAGCTGTTAGCAAAGTAATGGGCAAGAAAACAGAGGACCCAACACATCAAGTGGTTTCTTCGGGGGTATGAGCTACATTAAGATTATCTGCACCGTACACCAGTAGTTCTAGATATGCATCTTTCTGTTGGGGCATTGTAATGCCTGTGAAATGTGTTGGCCTTGGACCCTTTTGTTTCTTAGGTAATTTTTAAAATTTTTCCAACAAGCATTGTTGCCCAGATGCCAGGAGCATGAGAGGTGACTGATGTCATTTCTCTAAGCCAAAGGAACAAAGTCACAAGACATTCTGCTTAGAGCAAGATAAAAACTTGTTTATGGAAACTGCACGTGTTTATGACATCTATTATGTCACATTAAATGCTAAAAACCTGTTTAACCACTAGCCTACCGGGCACTTATACCCCCTTCCTGCTCAGGCCAATTTCCAGCTTTCAGTGCTGTCGCACTTTGAATGACAATTGCACGGTCATGCAACACTGTACCCATATTAAATTTTTATAATTTTTTTTGTGACAGATAGAGCTTTATTTTGGTAGCATTTAATCACCTCTGGGTTTTTTATTTTTTCTTACACAAACCAAAAAACAGTGAAAATTTTGAAAAAAAAAGTTTCTTAGTTTTTGTTATAAAATTTTGTAAATAAGTGATTTTTCTCCTTCACTGACGTGCGCTAATTAGGCTGCACTGATGGGCACTGATAGGCTGCACTGATGGACACTGATAGGTGGCACTGATGGACACTGATGAGGAGGCACTGGAAGGTGGCACTGATGGGTATTGGCAGGCATCCTGGGGCGGACTGACCATTTGGAAACTTGGGCACTGCCCGAGGGCCCAGGGTCAGTAGGGGGCCCCAATGAGATACCCCTGGTACCTTTTTCATAGGCTTTTTTGAGTTTGGGCAACGACACAGGGGCCCCATGATCTCCTATTGCCCGGGGGCTCCATGAGTTGTCAGTCCGCCCCTGCAGGCATTACTGATGGGCACTGAAAGGCAGCACTAATATATGGCACTGATAGGCGGCACTGACGGGCACTGATAGGCAACACTGATTGGCAGCACTGAGAGGTGGCATTGATAGGTGGCACTGACTGGCACTGACGGGTGACACTGAAAGGCAGCTCAGATGGGCACTGTTATGTGGCATTGATGTGCACTGGTAGGCACTGAAATGTGGCACTGGCAGGTGGCATGGATGAGGCTACACTAATCATCAGTGCCCTGATGATCAGTGTACATGTCCCCTCCGCGGAAAGCTGATTACCGGCTCTCCTCTCCTCTCGAACTGTCAGCGTGACAGCTCGTGAGGAGAGAAATGCCAATAACAGGCATTTCCCTGTTTATATGTGATCAGCTGTGATTGGACACAGCTGATCACAAGACCGAGTCGACATCTTCGGCTCTTTCCGTGGATCGGTGATCCGCTGTGTCCGAGGGACACAGCGCACCGCCGATCGCCGCGCTGCGCACCCCTGGAGCCGCGCATGCACGATGAGAATGGGAGGACATCATATGAACGAAAGAACGAAAGAACCGCCTTTGCGCCCGTCATTGTACTATATGGCGGGCGGGAGGAGATTAAAGACGTCTACTTGCTTGAGAAGTTAGAAATCCTTAAGTTTAGGGTAGATGCGAAGACGCTTGGGGTAGATAAGAAGCAAAAATGTGACTTTTCAGATAACGATGTGGGATCAATATGGTGGTTGAACGTGACTTTGTTATCCTCGCGGAACCCTTCTGCTAGCTCCTCCTGTGGTGGTTGTGGCGCCCACCCACTATTGGACAGCTTCCAGAAAAATGGTTTAAAAGCTGGAAGTTCAAGAGAGATCAATTCATGGAAGCCATTCCATGTGTGAAGGGAAGCTCTAACGCTGGGATTTTTGCCAAGGCTATATGGGGTCATCGATTAGTCATGGTTACGGCTTCCTCGTGACCCCCCAGGCAGTATGGTTCCGATGGGATTTGTTCCTTCCCACTTCCACATAGTTTTAGTAATGTATTAATTATATGCTGTGACGCTGTCAAATGTGTCTATTTCATGCTGTAATGCTCACATTATTATTGGTGTGTGTTATTATGCAGATTGTGATGAAAATAAGATATATCCTCCTGTGTGTCATGTGATAATAAAAGTGGATGTTTTGACAGTGCAAGAATATTGCAGTCGGATTCTTTATTTCTTGGAGTGCCGGGTGAATGCTATGATGTGCCAGGGCAGGTATTCATTGGGTAGATGGTCTTTCACATGCATAGAATATGTAATGGTTTAAATGCTGATTAAAAAGGTACCTGCATGACTACATGTTGATTGTGTGCATGTATATGACTTCTTTTTAGTTATTGCACCCAGCATTTGCCCTTACAGGCATAAAGGAATAATTTGCATTGCTCCGTCCACTACCCTGAAATGAGTCTGGTCTATTATTAGACCATTAAATATAACAGCAATGTTCCCATTAGGTTTTAAGTGCATATAACATGTTTTGTTCATGTTATTTAACTCCTCTTGTGTTGACATCCACTGTTGCTCACTGTTAATTTATCATGATCCTCTTAAAGGATACTTATGTACTTTCCATAATGAACGTCCACATTAGACCTCATTATAGCTGCAGGGGTCATGACATCTGGTGCTGGGGGGGGGGGGGGGGGGGGCGAGATTCTGCATGTTTCAATTGTCATTGTAAAACTTACAATGCCTCTCTAAGCTGAGCTGAAGGTCTCCCCGGTGGTTAGTATATGTGTATATATATATATATATATATATATATATATATATATATATAGAGAGAGAGAGAGAGGGAGAGAGTGAGAGAGAGAGAGAGACGAATGTGGCCTCAGCCAGCTCCACTCCAGCCATGAACCATGCACTTTCACAGAGACCAAGCCCCAGGTGGGTGGGGTGAAACGCATCAGTAGGCATCGCTGGAGCGGCACTGGCTGAGGCCACGTTCATCTATATCAGTGGTTCTCATCCTTCCTAATGCCGTGACCCTTTAATACAGTTCCTCATGTTGTGGTGACCCCCAACCATAAAATTATTTACCCAGTAATTATAATTCATGAGTGTCGTTTTACCTCCAATACTGCTGCTTTCAACACAGTAGCTGCTTTTAACAGAGTAGCTGCTTTCAACACAGCAGCTGCTTTCTACACAGTAGCTGCTCTTTACACATCGGAAATATGTGTTTTCTGATGGTCTTAGGGGACCCCTGTGAAAGGGTCGTTCGACCCCCAAAGGGGTCGCGACCCACAGGTTGAGAACCACTGATCTATATACTAAGAACACCAGGTTGATGAGCTGCGTCCCTTCTTTTTCTTAACGTTTAATTTTCATCTTTTGTTTAAAGCAGAGTTCCAGCCATTTTTGTGTTTATTAAAAGTCAGCAGCTACAGAAACTGTCCCAGGGTCCCCGGGTCCAGCGATGTTCTCACCCACGCCATCCCTTTTCTCCTCTTCACAGCGCCGGCATCTCAACTGTGGGCATCAGGCTGTGACAGCTTGCGGCTTCACAGCCGGGTGCCCGCTGAGCATCCAGATTGGTCTGGCAGTCTTCTGGGATCTGTGAAGGTTCCCAGGAGACTGTGGGTGGAAGGAAGGGGCCTATCTTCTGGCTCACGTCACCACGTCGAACTGAACCAGAAGTGGGAGTATGTACCTGTCAAAACCAGGTACCCGCTCCCCTCCAAAAGGTGCCAAATATGACAGTGGAGGGGGGGGTTTCTAGGCAAAGAAGCGGAGCTTCCACTTTTGGGCGGAACTCTGCTCTAAGTTCATAGTTCTTGGGAAACGGTTTTATATTTTTTGTTATTGAAATTCAAGCATAAACATGTAGTACAAGGTGTATGTATGACAAAGGATTTAAAAGGCACTATGAGTTTTCCTTTCAATCGCTTTCTAATTCAGACTATGTGCCTAGCAGAGAGGGGGATGATTCATGCCTCCATCCTAGCCATTCTCAACTAGGGTTTCTCCAGAGGTTACCAGCTGTTCCATGATCTGTGACTGATTGATCTCCCACCTGAGGGTGCTTGCACAATCCTGATTTCAATGCCACTTGAATGACCCAGCTTCATGGCATGATTTTATAGTTGTCTGTAAGAATGACATTCTGACTGCCCCTGTAAGAGATGCCTTCTTTCCTCTGAACAGCAATGTCTTCTTCTCTCTGACCTTCAATTAATATATTATAGCAGAGGTTCACTGAAATTATTTCCAGGGTTCCTCTGTGGTAAACATTTTGAGAGAAGCTGCTCTAACTCAATCAGCTGGGTGTTCAGTGAGGTGCCCAACACTTTGTTGGAAAAGCAGTTAAGAGTAGCCTGGTAAACCCGAGAATGATTCTACACAGCTCCACCTGGTGGATAGAAATTCTAATTACCATAACCACTATCATGATTGCTTGCGGTCTTTGGTGAGCTTCAAATCTAGAATCCAGCTTCCATCAACGGTTTTCATCTGGCCTTGTCTTTTGCCACATTAAGGCTCTGCTTTACATTCCAACTGGCTGTCACGTCCTGGGTGCCATCCATCAACTATGTTCTTCTTCTCCCGTTCTTTATTTTGATCTCTTCCACAATCTTGCATAGATCCTCTTTAGCTGAGCTTATTTGTTCTAAACAATTGCTATTTCTCTTCAACATTCCTTCCAATAGATGTGGTTTTGCTTCATTGACTCTTTACAGCACCTCTTCATTCCTGACCATGTCCGTCAAGTTGACTCCTGTAGCACCACAGTTCAAAAGTTGTGATCTTCTTTATACAAGACATTGTGATAGAAAATGTTTCCGAGTACTGTACTGAAGGTAAAGTTGTCCTGTAAATACTGGTCACAGATGCTGACTGTCCTGGATTTGCTAGGGCAGTCCCATATTTTTGACCTTAGTCCCGTAATGCAGGCAATGTTCTGGGATTGCAGTAGTAATTGAGCTACTATGCTTCAGTAACAAGCCATTTCTTATGGGGATCAAGGGTCCCCTCATAATTAGAGGTGGAATTTGGGTGTGCCATTCAGGAAAATTGTCATAGTCTGGGCAGGACTGTCCTGTCCCTGGACGAGTCTGAAGCAGACTTTGGGAGGGGTAACTTAGGGAATGGGACTGAAATGTTGGCAAGAATGCCTTCCCCACCCCTACATGACAAAGCTGGAAAGCTTGTGATTGGTGTCCAGCGCTACCTCATGGCAGGAAGGGGATTCAGTCACATACTCTGCCATACCTGGAAGTATGTAGTATTTGTCTTGCTGGTGTAAAAAAGGGAGTTACCTTACAGCATCTATACAAGACTAAATTATTATAACATTTTGGGTAGTCAGACATTTTAAAACTCCAGAACAAAATGGAAAATTGAAGTTGGTAACCTACGTGTTGACCGCCTTCCACCAGAAGTCCAGAATTTTCTTCCCTCCCACTCCAGGTAGCAGAGCTTTGGGAACATCTTCTAGGAAGCTGTATAACCCACTCTGGTCATTCTGTAGAAGAGAGTAAATATTACTTGGCTTCCATTCAAATAGTGATTGCATTACAGGAATGTGAATAGTAAACTTTCTACCGTGAGCTGTCAGTCCACTTCCCCAGACTGGCCTGCTATGACTATGAATCTGGACTGACAAGTTTGTTTGGAACAATTCCGCCACGCAATCTAATGCATTGTTAAAACAGATTGCAGTACTTGCTTTTTTTTTCCTTTTTTTAAGCCTCATGTAATTCCATGTGCTGGAGCTAGTTGTGATACTTTACAGTATGTCGGAACAAGCAACATGTCCCATTTGTGTTCAGCTCACACCAATGCAGCCCGTTGGTATGAAATGAAGCCATAGGACAGATTAACTTTTTCTTGCATTAGGACTGGGTTACTATAGGAAGCAGAGTTACCCTTGGATCCCCCTGAATCTTTAGAAACACCCCCTGAGTTTTCAGTATTTCTAAGCAGGCCCTTAAATATTATCCCCCCAGAACTACCTCTGAGCTCTCAAAATTCCCAAGCAGGCCCTCAGAATTACAAAACAAGCCCTCAACATTCTCACCTGGGGCTTTCACACTCAGAGCCCTCATAATTACAATGTGTCCTCAAAATGACCATGTATTTTCAGAAAGACCCATGGGTCTTTCTGAAAACGTGGTCATATTAAGGACACAGTGTAATTATGAGGGCTCTGAGTGTGAATGTGAGGCCCCAGGAGGGAATTCTGAGGGCTTGTTTTATAATTCTAAGGGCCTGCTTGGGAATTTTGAGAGCTCAGAGGTAGTTCTGGGAGCACATGGGAAAGCCCTGAGCCCTCAGAATTATGCCCTGAACATTCAGAATTACCTCTGTGCCCTAAGGATTCCAAAACAAGTTAAATAAATTACCCTGTGAGACCTTAGTATGACCCTCTGGGCTTCAGTGGGCCCTCAAAATGACACCCTGGGCCTCAGATCTACTCCCAGGCCCTCAGCGTGACCCCTTGGGCACTCAGTATTACCCAGTATCCCCATAATGACCCCTATTACCTCAGAATTACCCCCTGGCCCTCAGAATTACCTTCAGACCTTTAGCGTTCCCAAAGGGGATCTAAGAATTACCCTCTGACACCATAGAATATCCCCTGGGCCCTCATAGTTACCCAGTGTCCTTTGAATGACCCCCCTGGGCCCTCAGAATTAAACCTTGTGTACGGGTAGCAGCAAACTGTGGGTAGAGTCTTTTTGTAATTCACGGCAGATACAAACAGTTAAATAAAGTTCAAGGCCTACTTTTTACATAAATAGAGCAGAGCTCTTCCTCCAGTTTCAGTCTAACGCCAAACCTCCTGCTTCTCCTCTCATAATATATTCCTATGGACATTTCTCTAGGGGCTCTGTGACACCTATTCTGGGACTACAATTCTGGTGTCACTGGGCTTTAAGTGGATTCTCTATTGGAATATAAAATTGATGCAATTTAGAATTTCAGCTTCTAGCCTTGGCTGTCACCTTAGGACTGAGTTGGGGTCCCCACTGAGGTCATGGACAACAATAAAGATAAACTGTTCCTCATGCCACCCATAACTCAAAGTCTTTAATTTTTTAACATATAAAATGTAGCTTTTGTTGTGATATTAAAGATTTTGTATCCACATCATCTGGAGCCGTCAGCAAGAGTTATGCAACTGTGAAAGTTATCGGGTAACACATTCACCTTCGGATCTTCAAAACAAGAGCAGAGAAGGCGGATCAGGGAAAGTTAAGCCATGAAAAGGGAATGTGTATATTGTTACTTGTCATACGAAACCTGTGAGCTGCCTTCCAACTGGAGCTGGAGGAAATTTTTTTGGTTAGTTTTTGGTGGAGTGATAAAGAGTCAGAACCTCTGCCAGGTCCTGTTTTCTATTGTTGTCCTCTATTGGGGAGATTTCCCCTTACTTCCTGTTTTGTGGAAATCTTTCAGGAGTTTATTATGACTGAAAATGGCAAAACCTGATCCTGCCTTCCTGTCTTTGGAAGATATTGTCCCTCTGTGACCTGCAAGGTAAAACCTCATGTTTAGGTTGTCTCTAACTGCCAGGTACATGCGCCTAAAAATCCTAAATCCTGTGTGTAGTCACTGCGTCTTCGTGCCAAGTCACAGCACAGAGAATTAACCAGGAAAAAAAAAAAGATGCAGTCCAGAATTCAATGGAAACATTCCCCATTCTGCATCTACATGAACAGACTCATGACAGTATAATGGAAGGCATAGGCATAGACACATAGTTTTTGATGGTATCAGGTATTGCGCTGCACATTAGCACTTCCCCCAATGAAATAGGTGTATACCATGCTGGTTGTATTTAGTGACCACAGAAGGACTAGGTCCCTCTTATATACAGAGGGTTAGAGCCATTTACTATACAGTAGCGCTGGAGCTCTATAATATACAACAGCACTATGTCCCTCTAATATACAGTACGGCTATAGCCATTTACTGTACAGCAGCGCTGGAGCTCTCTAACATACAACAGCACTATGTACCTCTAATATACAGTACGGCTATAGCCATTTACTATACAGTAGTGCTGGAGGTCCCTAACATACAACAGCATTATGTACCTCTAATATACAGTACGGCTACAGCCATTTACTATACAGTAGCGCTGGAGCTCTCTAATATACAACAGCACTATGTACCTCTAATATACAGTACGGCTATAGCCATTTACTATACAGTAGCGCTGGAGCTTTCTAATATAAACCAAACTAAAATGATTAGTTATGGATTCAACCAGGACTCAAGGGTTTTTTATATTTGTTCGTGTTGTACTAACATAGATAAATAGGCTATAAGCTTTCTAATATACAGTAGCGCTGGAACTCTCTAATATACATCAGCACTATGTACCTCTAATATACAGTACGGCTATAGCCCTTTACTATACAGTAGTGTTGGAGCTCTCTAATATACATCAGCACTAAGTCCCTCTAATATACAGTACGGCTATAGCCCTTTACTATACAGTAGTGTTGGAGCTCTCTAATATACATCAGCACTATGTACCTCTAATATACAGTACGGCTGTAGCCCTTTACTATACAGTAGTGCTGGAGCTCTCTAATATACATCAGCACTATGTACCTCTAATATACAGTACGGCTGTAGCCCTTTACTATACAGTAGTGCTGGAGCTCTCTAATATACAACAGCACTAAGTCCCTCTAATATACAGTACGGCTATAGCCATTTACTATACAGTAGTGCTGGAGCTCCCTAACATACAACAGCACTATGTACCTCTAATATACAGTAAGGCTATAGCCCTTTACTATACAGTAGTGCTGGAGCTCCCTAACATACAACAGCACTATGTCCCTCTAATATACAGTAAGGCTATAGCCCTTTACTATACAGTAGTGCTGGAGCTCTCTAAGGCTGCCCATACATAATATAATTTTCTGTTAGATTTACCAAAACCATTAAATATTAGGTCAAAAATAAACAATTCCAATTTGCATGCAGTCAGGCAGGCCCTTGCGCTATGTAGTTGAAGGTAAATCTAAAGGAAATTGAACCAAAAAATTGTATAAAGCATGGCCAGCTTAACGCACAGTAGCGCTGAAGCCCTCTAATATGCAAGTTTGTCCAATTTGCAGCCACTGCAGGACCACAAGTCCCAGCATGCTGTATCTTCCTTACCGATTCTTGGCAGCCTGACTCCCATGCAGAACTGTTATGTTATAGTAAATACACAATAGCAATAATAATGTATGACGTGCAAGAGATGGACCTTGATGTGACTCTCTAGTAACGTGCCGTGTCCGGCCACCAGCAGTATGCAGATCATTGAGTCCTGCGCTGACCGTGTCCCCGGTGCCGCCTCTTCTGTACAAGGGTCACCGCTGCAGAATAAAGAGAACCTGTATTATCTGCTGCTGGAACTCCACAGCCCACTATGATAGAAAACTTAGTTTTTCCTCATCCGTCGAGCTGTACATTTCCTCCTCCATGCCAGCTATGCATGGAGTCTAGTCCACCCCTTCCCCTCCCCCCTCCCTCTGTACTACCCTCCGACAGCCCCTGTCACACCTCCTCCTCTATACATTCCATGTGTCACTATACAAAGGGACCTTGCAGGCATCAAAGCTTACAGTTTCCAGCAACTAAAGTGATTTGAGAAGCGTATCTTTATGTAATGTGCACTGTCCTTTCCTGTACACAGGACTTGTAGGATTTGCTGTGGACTGTCCTCCTATGTGACGCTTCCACTACGTCACCCAACTCCACCTTCCGTCATGTCATCACTGCATGAGAGCCACACTCAGGCTTTGTGCCCGGCTAGATTTAAATGAGAAACTTTTACGTCTGCCGGCAGATCGCCTTGTTAGACTCAACCCTGCCCTACTATTCCGGCCTCTCTCAGCCTTTTTACTATGAAGGAACCCTTGAAATAGTTTTCAGGTCCCGGGAAGCCCATGCTAAAATGGTTAAGGGTCCTTTCACATGGGCGATCTGTTTTTTTTCATCACTTCAGTTAACCACTTGGCAGGGGCGGACTGACAACTCATGGGGCCCCTGGGCAATAGGGGATCATGGGGCCATTGTGTCCTTGCCCAAACTCAAAAAAGCCTATGAAAAAGGTACCAGGGGCATCTCATGGGGCCCCCGGGCAAAAGGGGATCATGGGGCCCCTGTGTACTTGCCCAAACTCAAAAAAGCCTATGAAAAAGGTACCAGGGGCATCTCATGGGGCCCCCTACTGACCCCGGGCCCTCGGGCAGTACCCAAGTTTCCAAATGGTCAGTCCGCCCCTGCCACTTGCCTACCGGGCACTTATACCCCCTTCCTGCCCAGGCCAATTTTCAGCTTTCAGTGCTGTTGCAATTTGAATGACAATTTCACGGACATGCAACACTGTACCCATATGCAATTTTTTTCACACAAATAGACCTTTCTTTTGGTGGTATTTACTCGCCGCTGGGTGTTTTATTTTTTGCGCTATAAACAAAAAAAGAGCAAAAAATTTGAAAAAAAAGTTTCTTTTTTTCTATTATAAAATATTGCAGACAGGTAATTTTTCTCCTTCACTGATGTGCGTTGATGAGGTTGCACTGATAGGCAGCACTGATGGGCACTGATGAGGTGGCACGGATAGGAGGCACTGATAGGCAGCATTGATAGGCAGCACTGACAAGCTGGTACTGATGATGCTGCACTGATGGGTGGCACTGATGGGCACAGGTGGGTGACCCTGATGGGCACAGGTGGGTGGCACTGATGGGCGACACAGGTGGGCGGCACCGATGGGCTCTGATCATCAGGGCACAGTGCCCTGATGATCAGTGCTGATCACTTCTCTAACAATTGCCGGTTATCAGCAGTACTTTCCTCACCCTGTGTCTCTGACACTGCCCAAACCCAGCACAGTTCCACCACCGGTACCAGCTGGTCAGTTTTTTACTGAGCAATTTCACTGTATTGCTTATTTTCTTTGCACAAACCGCAGTGTATGTATACCTTTGACCTTTTATCATAACATTACTATTAAAGCATTTCCCTATAGCATTTTCACTACACTATAGAAATCCCCCCTTATTTTGCTCCGCACCAAGCACTTTAATTTCCCAGCTATCCCCTGATGACCATCCCAGAGCCTGGAAGAGGGTGATCCACACATTTCCTAAAGGGGAATTCCGGCTGACCATCTTTTCCTGTAACTAAAAGGAGGGCCGACTACCCCCAGGCTGTATCCAGATCCACCTTGAGAAGGGATACCTGACAGACCACCTCTATATTATACAACGCGCTAATTACATGCGCATCTGGTGAGTGCGCATTTTATCCATTTCTTGCACACCCACCTGAATATATCAAGTTTACTGGGATTAATAGCGTCATCAGGAGATCATTTTGAATGAACTGTATTTATTTTTGACATCTCTAAGTATTATATGACATAGATGCAGGTATAACTATGGTGCATTTCCATTCAAGGTTTTATGAACTTTTTATGAACTTTTCTTATTAATTTATGAATTGATGTTTTACGATCCACATAAGTATTCTTATTTATGTGTATTTGCCTAGATACATACTCGTCCTAATATTTCCTAGCGCTGCACATTTTCCATATACAGTTCCACCACCACTGTCCCCGCATGGACGGGAGAGGAGAGAGTGCTCAATCTGCTCTTCAACCTCCCACTCCTACCCCTCTGTGTCTAACCACCCACACTCCAATCCCCAGTGCTGTGCCTCAGAAGAGGGATATGTGGGTGGGAATATTGAAGTCCAGAAACCAGCAGATACATCTGCATGAAAGGTGTAGACAGCTGATGCTTGAGCCTCCATCCCAGTCCCTCCCCCTCTCCCTCCCTTTTCTCTTCTGCCTTTGACTGAGTACACTAATGTAAGGTGGACTCAGATGTAATGGGTGATCTGAAAACTCTGATGTAAGAGGAGTTTGATGAGCAGAGACCCCCTTACATCAGTTCCCCTTTATATCTGCAGACTCTGATGTAAAGGGAACTCTGTGGACTCTGTAAGGGGGGCTATGGGAACCCTGATTAAAGGGGAATGCTGGGAACTCTGATGTAATTGGGGGCTCTGGTTGCCCCTTTACATCAGAGTCCGCAGTGTTCCCCCTTACATCAGAGTCCACAAATGTAAAATAGTGTGACTGGAAATCATTCAGTGCCCATCCCAGAGGAACTGTAAATCAAAAAATGCAGGGTGGCAGGGATGTTAAAGAGCAAAAACACACATATCATAAAAAATAATGACTGCAATAAACATATATTAACCTAAGAACACACATAAAAACACCAGGTCAGAATTAAAATGTGAACAATAACTAAAAGCTCAAAAAGTGGCAGTTGACCATACAGTATAATGTAACACTGAACTCCTTAATATAGCATAGGCTGGGGAAATTATTATAGTCTAGATCAGTGGTTCTCAACCTGTGGGTTGCGACCCCTTCGGGGGTCAAACGACCCTTTCACAGGGGTCGCCTAAGACCATTGGAAAACACATATTTCCGATGTGTAAAGAGCAGCTACTGTGTAGAAAGCAGCTGCTGTGTTGAAAGCAGCTACTCTGTTAAAAGCAGCTACTGAGTTGAAGGCAGCAGTATTGGAGGTAAAACGACACTCATGAATTATAATTACTGGGTAAATAATTTTATGGTTGGGGTCACCACAACATGAGGAACTGTATTAAAGGGTCACGGCATTAGGAAGGTTGAGAATCACTGGTCTAGATAGTGTGATTTCAATGTCCAAAGCATTTTGAGACTGAAGCTGTTCTTTAGGGACAGTCCTGGAACCTTGGTATTCGAAAATGGACATTCATCGATACCAATTCATAATACAGATATCAATATGAAACAGGAAACATTATGTTCATCACTTACAGCACGCAGGAGTATGATCAAGGATCACATATAAGGAAAAAGCCCGTGAGAGATTCTTAAAAACAAATATTGTGTGATAAGATTTTTTTTTACCTTTTTCTTTTATCACACAATGTTTTTGCCCTTTAACATCCCTGCAACCCTACATTTTTGTATTTACATCAGAGTTCTTAATGTTTCTCCCTTAAATCAGGGTTCCCAAAACATCCCTTACATCAGAGTCTCCAGAGTTCTACCCTACATCGGAGTCTACAGAGACCCCCCTTAAAATATAGGGGAACTCTGCGAGTTCAGATTTAAAGGGGAACTCTGCAGATTCAGATGTAAAAGGGAACTCTGTGGATTTGGATGTAAAGGGGGAACTCTGTTAACTTTGATGTAGGGGAGGACTGCTAACTCCATATAATTAAAAATGTTATTTAAACCCAAAAGGGGACGTTCCGGTTTAAGCCCTTTTCCCCCACTCCCCATTAAGGATTGGCACCTTTGGGGAGCGGATACCCGAATTTGACAAGTTCCCACTTGTGCTGCGATCGCCTAGGCGTTTGGAAGCGGAAGTCGTCCCTCCCCGTAGTCTTCTGGGACACGTGACAGGTCCCAAAAGACTACGGGGCCATTCACAAAGCGCAGTGCTTCTCGCGCATGCGCAGTGGGCACCTGGCTGTGAAGCCGCAAGCTGTCACAGTCGTGTGCCCACACTGAAGATACCGGCACCGGGGAGAGAAGACGACCTGTGAAACCAGCCATGGGGGGAGAACGCGGGACCGAGGGACAGGTAAGTGTCTGTATTTTAAAAGTCAGCAGCTACAGTTTTTGTAGCTGCTGACTTTTTTTTTCGGGTGGAACTCCGCTTTAATAACAAAATATATGTATAGTGAATACTAAAAAAAAATGTTTTAATAATTTGCAGTGCGCTGCTAAAGTGTTCAGGTTTGGCTTGAAGCAAAGGTGGTAACCCTGGTTTGGATCCCTCCAGAGCCTGGAGCAGCTCTGTAATGTCAGCAGGCTTTAGCCAAGTCCTCCTTCGTTTGTATCTCACACGTTCCTTCTCCCAGACAATGCAGCTGACAGTGGGAGGTTTCACTAACAGAGGTAGTGCTGTCAATCCAAACAGTAAAGGGCGGGACTAGGTGTGGTGGCCAGGTGCTGAATGACAGGCTACAGGTGTATGAATTAACAGTGAGAGTGCCGATAGTCACACCCCCAACATCTGCTCATCCAACTGTAGTGTAAACAAGTACAGCCTACATACTGTCAGTGTGACAACTCTGCTGTGAATTCAGGAGCAGGGCAGCATCGTTGTCACCCCATCACAGGAAGCTGCATTAGGTAGATTTCACTGGCAGGAACAACAGGTGTTTTTAGGACTTTGCAGGGAGACTAACAGAAAACTGTAACTGCAAAAGCACTTATAATTGAGCGCGGCAACACATTTTACTAAGCAAGCGCTATAGTTCAATTTTTTTACATGGAAAAATGCAACACACCACAAGGAGCAGATGGCTCACATCTACATATTGTGCTATGATATAACATGAATGGCACGCACTGCTCTGCCTTAGTACCCCGGGGTAGCATTCAATATACGTTGCTGCAGATTGTACCTCTTGATAGTGGGTACTGGGCTATTTTTTCAGTCTCTGCCATTTTCATCGGCCCATATATCCCCCAATCATATGCTGCAAATTCCTGCCACTGTACATGTCTATCATAGCACTATAGTTTGCTGCCTTTATATTACACATAGTATACAGTACATAGTCCACCCCCCTCTGTCCTCTCCGCATCACCCCAACTACATGACATCACAATGTGACACCTCCTCCCCCTCACCTCACCATACAGTACAGGAGGTGGGAGGGAGACGATTCATTACAGTGAGAAAATATGTACTCATGGAGGAAATACCACATAGCAGACCAAAGTGTTGCTTGTCGCACTTCGCTCACTAAAGACCACAAAGCAATGAACTTAACTCTTTCCAGATCCTCTAGGTCTAGTGTAAAGATTTGCTTACCAACACATGACCCTTGAACATGGACCAAATAGATGCCCCTCCATTAGGGTCCCATCACACATGACCCCTGAACATGGACCAAATAGATGCCTCTCCATTAGGGTCCCATCAAACATGCCCCCTGAACATGGACCAAATAGATGCCCCTCCATTAGGGTCCCATCACACATGGCCTCTGAACATGGACCAAATAGATGCCCCTCCATTAGGGTCCCATCACACATGGCCCCTGAACATGGACCAAATAGATGCCCCTCCATTAGGGTCCCATCACACATGGCCCCTGAACATGGACCAAATAGATGCCCCTCCATTAGGGTCCCATCACACATGGCCTCTGAACATGGACCAAATAGATGCCCCTCCATTAGTTTCCCATCACACCTGGCCCCTGAACATGGACCAAATAGATGCCCCTCCATTAGGGTCCCATCACACATGGCCCCTGAACATGGACCAAATAGATGCCCCTCCATTAGGGTCCCATCACACATGGCCCCTGAACATGGACCAAATAGATGCCCCTCCATTAGGGTCCCATCACACATGGCCCCTGAACATGGACCAAACAGATGCCCCTCCATTAGGGTCCCATCACACATGGCCCTTGAACATGGACCAAACAGATGCCCCTCCATTAGGGTCCCATCACACATGGCCCTGAACATGGACCAAACAGATGCCCCTCCATTAGGGTCCCATCACACATGGCCCCTGAACATGGACCAAACAGATGCCCCTCCATTAGGGTCCCATCACACATGGCCCCTGAACATGGACCAAACAGATGCCCCTCCATTAGGGTCCCATCACACATGGCCCCTGAACATGGACCAATAGATGGCCGGTGCCCCTGCGGTTAATGTGAGTATTGTGCAGTATTTTGTGGGTTAACGTGTGTTGTGCCAGGGAACCCTATTCGTATAGAGTGGGCTGCCGACCTATGGCAAAGGACCAAAACCCAAAGTGGCACCTTTTTTAATGCAGTACTGGTATTGTATGGTATGTGCATTGTGGTGCGCTGCACTGTCCATCCCCTGGTTCCTAATGTAGCTTGCCTTGGGGGGCCATTCTCATTGGACAGCACCTTACATGAGACCTATTTTACTGCAATGCATAGGTATGAACCCAACATTAAAGGTCAGCCCACTAAACAAATGTATAGTTAAGTTACAGCTGGAGACCATTGGATTGATTCACCTGATGGTTAGTGTCTCCTGGAAGACCCAGCGATCAGATCTGACCATCAACGTAAGCAAATGTTCTTGATATGCTGGAGATCCACTAAATCCACCCCTGTATCCACTTTGCTGATTGGATTCCCAAAGCTACTTTCCAGCCCAGGGGCGGACTGACAATTCATGGGGCCCCCGGGCAATAGGGGATCATGGGACCCCTGTGTCCTTGCCCAAACTCAAAAAAGCCTGTGAAAAAGGTACCAGGGGCATTTCATGGGGCCCCCTACTGACCCTGGGCCCTCGGGCAGTGCCCGAGTTTACAAATGGTCAGTCCGCCCCTGTTCCAGCCTAACCTGAGTTAGTAAATGATTCTCTTAACTTCTCATCCATTCTCTTCCTTACTAACACCCCACCCTCCAACCCATGTGATTGGTGAGCATGACCCACCCTTGCTGACTGATCAGGTCAGTGGCCATGTGTGAATGTTATTGGTGATTCAATAGCTTGATATAAATATCTAAGTTATACATAGTTACATAGTTAGTCTGGCTGAGAAAAGACAAAAGTCCATCCAGTTCAACCATTAAAAAAAAAAAAAAGCTGTAATCCTATACCCACAGTTGATCCAGAGGAAGGCATAAAAACCCAGCAAAGCACGATCCAATTTGCTCCTCAGGGGAAAACAATTCCTTCCTGATTCCCTGAGAGGCAATCGGATATTCCCTGGATCAACTTTACCTAAAATGTTAGTATCCAGTTATATTCTGTGTATCTAAGAAATAATCCAGGACTTTTTTAAAGCAATCCACTGAGCTGGCCAGAACCAACTCTTGAGGGAGTCTATTCCACATTTTCACAGCTCTTACTGTGAAGAAACCTTTCCGTGTTTGGAGATTAAATCTCTTTTCTTCCAGACGTAAAAAGAGCGCCCCCTTTTCCTCTGTGATGACCTCAGGGTGAATTCCAGATGAGACCTTACTAATGATTTGTACCGGGGGAAATGATATCTCTCTCTCTGTCTATACCTCTTTTACTGCAAGAGAGGATTTTGCTCGCTTTAGAAACCGCAGCTTGGCATTGCCAAGTTATGATCACATGATATCAGGCTAGACTGCCTTTTGGCCCAATAACTGGTAGACTGGAGGCTCTAGAAAGAAGGAATGAGCCTAGAGGGCTCCTGCACGCTCTGCGTATGAGTAGTGAACTGTTGGTGGTTCAATGGTTCGGTTCCCACACAGCGCCTTAAAACTCGGTGAGACTATAGAGGAAGCAGAAGAAGTGCCACACCGATGGTCAGAGAGTCCAAAGAGATGAGAACTTCCAGCTCTATAGACTGAGTGGCTGAAATGAAATTTTAGATAATATATCATTTTTGTTGCATTTCATTTCAGATTAGACAATATATAAGCCCATCGAAAGGTAGGCGGTGTCCAAAACCTCAAAATGTTTAATGAAATGTTGCACGACCTCCTGCTCTCTAGCTCCCTTGTCTCCTCCTCCCATGCTCGTCTCCAGGACTTCTCCAGAGCTTCCCTCATCCTCTGGAACTCTCTACCCCAATTTATCAGACTATCGCCTACTCTGCTCATTTTTAGGCGATCTCTGAAAACCTATCTCTTCAGGGAAGCCTATCCTGCCATCAGCTAATAATGGAATCTTCTACTCCTCCTATCAGTCCATCCCCCACAGTTATTACCTTTTGTACCACTAGCCCCTCCCTCTTAGATTGTAAGCTCCAAGGATCAGGGCCCTCCTATCCCTCTTGTATTGAACTGTATTGTTGCTGTATTGTCTCCCGTTATATTGTAAAGCACTGAGCAAACTGTTGGCGCTATATAAATCCTGTATAATAATAATAATAATATATTGGACTCTCTAACCATTGGTGTAGAGCTCCTTCTGCTTATTGTATAGTTGGTCTTCTTTTTTTTATCAGACTTCCTCCTTTTGGGGGTATTTTTGTGGTATTTTTGTGGTATTTGTACACAGCCTAATAACATTCTGAATTAGATGATGAATAAGATGGTTTCTGACAACACTCTATTCTATACCAATTCTAAAAGATCTACTTCCTTTGTTTGTACTTGAAGCTCGGTCAGCCAGCACATTTAGTAGGAGAAGCTCTGTGAATCATTTTGAGGAGGAATGAATTTTAGGTGTTTATTTATTCTATGAATACATCTGTTCTCGGTGTCCTCGTTACCCCCTTGTCTGTGCCCTCACCTGTACCTTTTGCCCCATTGTTTGCCCACTTGTACTACAGGGTTACGATACAAACTCCCTGAAATGGCCTTTTGTGGGTTTTACCGGAAATGTCTGGACTCAGAAAGGTCATTTGTATTTACCATTTTGGGAAGTCCTTGTGGGGGTTTTTTTCAGTGATGTCACCATTGCATAAAGCCTCTGCTTGTGTGAACATAAACTACATGAACCTGAACGTATCATACTAATATGATGTCACCTATATGGGTGCCAGAATTAATTGTAGAGTCCTGTGGGTTTAGGTTTAGCTAAGAAGAAAAAAAAAGAAAATGTTCCTCTTACCTTAAAGCTGTTCTGAAGTATTGTGGAGGATCCAAAGAGCATCCCTGAATCCCCTCCATTACCCCTTGGCATTCCTGCTCTCTGATTGGTGGCTATGAGAAAATAGATTATAATCAATGCCCTGTGTTGACAGGCTTTGGAGTCCTGTCAAAGGTATCAGTTTGAGATGCTTTTCAAATCATTCAAATCCATTAACAAGTGCATTCAAGCACCAGTTGACCTCCTTCTGAGCTGCACTTTACCTGCCTAAAGTAACATGTTAATATTGTTTTTAATACAGCCACCATATGGCCGTAATCCACAAACAGGACAACAGTTCACACTGGTAACACTCCTCGTATGCTAGCATACAACAGGCATGACAATATTCACGATGTGGAAAAATGCAACAATGTAACATGGGCACTGGTCACTCTATCTGGCATGGGCACTGATCATTCTGTCTGGTACCTCTCTTGAGACTTTGCCACCTGCTGTTCATTACACAGTACTGCATCTCAGGACTGCATTTGACACCTTCCCCAATTAGGAATGCTTAAATAGACTGCTGGACCTTTAGCCTGTGTCTGATCAGTAGGTTTCATTTGTTGTCCATTGTGCATACCCCAGATAACTAAAGTAATTTGTATTATGTTGAAAATCTCTTTTTTACCTGTACTGACCATTTCTCTTGACTCTGCTTTTGCTTGTTCAGACCACCTTCCTGTGGATTGTGGACTTTGCTTACTGTTTCACTGCAGTATGTGCTGGATTTTAGTCAGCTGATCCCCCTGGTTACACCGGGGTTCAAAAAACTCTGCAATACCACCCAGGCTCCAATAGATCACTGCTGAAACTCAGTTCCACCTGGCCACCTAACCAACATGCATATACTTTGCTCACTGTGAGTACCAATCTGTCATTCTTCCTACAAGGATGGTCACCTCCGTGCCCCAACTTACTGTGACCCATTCAGCCACAGAAATATCTAGTGCACCCTACACCTGAACCCCATGCAACATGACCCTAAAGGGGCACTCTGATTAAAAGGAAAAAAAAAAAAAACGACTTGACTCCGTATGATCTTTAGCATTGGAATGCCATGGGAATTATATCTCTACTGACCGCCATAAGTTTGCCTGTTCTTATGTACCTTACTTTGCTATACTTTTGTACAATTTCAATAAACGCAACTGTTAAAAAAAAAACCCAAAAAAACAACTTGTAAAATAATTTTTCTCTTCCACCATATTCTACAGCTGCCTGAAACATGAGACTGTTAGAACTAATTTATTTCAGCCTTTTACAGGCAACCTTCAGTATATTATAAAAACCTTTCAGTTTGTAATGGAAAGAAAAAGGTCAGCTGGACTATGCTAGAATCTGTAGTTCCCCAGCGGCTGGAGAGCTGTAACCCCTGTGGGACTATTTCATATAGAAAGTTACTTCTGTCTCATTATATGGTTTCCTATTGCCTCGGAGCTACAGGTCTCAAGTGGGGGGCGAAGGCTTGTTTGTGATATTTGTGGTAAAGACGCATCGCTCACTTTCTCAGGGTGGAAAGACCGCTCGTTCTCCATCAACATACTGATGTCACCGATCTTCAAAGATTTCCGTGACCCCCCCCAACATCTCAGACATGAAAACGTTTGCAGAGTCTGGAGGAAGTTCAGAAAGAGAGAAGTGCAGAGAGGACTAATGTTCGTCTGCGCACTGCTCTGTGTGCTGGGGGCTCTACTCAAGGGGGAAGGTAAGTCCGTACTTCTAGATATAATACCCTTACCATGGTACCCCCAGTGTAGGCATTACGCTACCTATCCCAGAACATGTGACATTCAACATTGTACCCACAAGTACTAGAAAGTCAAGTGTAGGCCTTTTTTTTCCTTATCAGATAATTTAGGCTACAATTGTGCCAGTGGGGTAAATCTGTTACTTTTTGCTTTGGAAAACTTGAAGCTGTTCATCTTTGGCACACAATGATGCAATGTTTTGGGAGGAGAAAGTGAGGTTTTAATGGGTTAACTTAGTGGCTTTTTCGTAAAGCAGTGAATGTGACTTTCACTAAGCATTCACTGGTGGTGAATTAATAACTGTCATTTTAAATGCCATGCACCTAGAAGATTCACCAGCAGTGCATTTTTGGTGAAGGTCAGATTCACTGCTTCATAAATACAACGTTAGGGTTTGTTCGAAGCAAATGTGTTGGTCTGCTTTTATGGCTCAACCCAAGAGTACTGAGAGAACAACCCACATGGAAGAAAAATATATTTTAAATACTACAATTTTGGCCGTATTCAATACGTTTAAAAAAAGAAAAAGAAAAAATATATATATATATACACACACACAGTATCTCACAGAAGTGAGTCCACCCCTCATATTTTTGTAAATATTTGATTCTATCTTTTCATGTGACAACACTGAAGAAATGACACTTTGCTACAATGTGACGTAGTGAATGTACAGATTGTATAACAGTGTAAATTTGCTGTCCCCTCAAAATAACTCAACACACCGCCATTAATGTCTAAACCGCTGGCAACAAATGTGAGTACACCCCTAAGTGAAAATTTCCAAATTGGGTCCAATGTGTCAATATTTTGTGTGGCCACCATTATTTTCCAGCACTGCCTTAACCCTCTTGGGCATGGAGTTCACCAGAGCTTCACAGGTTGCCACTGGAGTCTTCTTCCACTCCTCCATGCCGACTTCACGGAGCTGGTGGATGTTAGAGACCTTGCGCTCCTCCACCTTGAGGATGCCCCACAGATGCTCAAGAGGGTTTAGGTCTGGAGACACGCTTGGCCAGTCCATCACTTTACCCTCAGCTTCTTTAGCAAGGCAGTGGTTGTCTTGGAGGTGTGTTTGGGGTCGTTATGTTGGAATACTGCCCTGTGGCCCAGTCTTTGAAGGGAGGGGATCATGCTCTGCTTCAGTATGTCACAGTACATGTTGGCATTCATGGTTCCCTCAATGAACTGTAGCTCCCCAGTGCCAGCAGCACTCATGCAGCCCCAGACCATGACACTCCCACCACCATGCTTGACTGTAGGCAGGACACACTTGTCTTTGTACTCCTCACCTTGTTGCCGCCACACATGCTTGACACCATCTGAACCAAATCAGTTTATCTTGGTGTCATCAGACCACAGGACATGGTTCCAGTAATCCATGTCCTTAGTCTGCTTGTCTTCAGCAAACTGTTTGCAGGCTTTCTTGTGCATCATCTTTAGAAGAGGCTTCCTTCTGGGATGACAGCCATGCAGACCAATTTGATGCAGTGTGCGGCGTATGGTCTGAGCACTGACAGGCTGACACCCCTTCAACCTGTGCAGCAATGCTGGCAGCATTCATACATCTACTTCCCAAAGACAACCTCTGGATATGACACTGAGCACATGCACTCAACTTCTTTGGTCAACCATGGCAAGGCCTGTTCTGAGTGGAACCTGTCCTGTTAAACCCGCTGTATGGTCTTGGCCACCGTGCTGCAGCTCATTTTCAGGGTCTTGGCAATCTTCTTATAGTCTATGACATCTTTATGTAGAGCAACAATTCTTTTTTTCAGATCCTCAGAGAGTTCTTTGCCATGAGGTGCCAGGTTGAACTTCAAGGGACCAGTATGAGAGAATGAGAGCGATAACACCAAATTTAACACATCTGCTCCCCATTCACACCTGAGACCTTGTAACACTAACGAGTCACATGACACCGGGGAGGGAACATGGCTAATTGGGCCCAATTTGGACATTTTCACTTAGGGATTTAGACATTAATGGCTGTGTGTTGAGTTATTTTGAGGGGACAGCAAATTTACATGTTATACAAGCTGTACACTCACTACGTCACATTGTAGCAAAGTGTCATTTCAGCAGTGTTGTCACATGAAAAGATAGAATTAAATATTTACAAAAATGTGAGGGGTGTACTCACATATATAAAAATACATATATGTATATACACTGCATGTTGAAATGCGTTTTTTATATATTACAAAATAAATGAGAAATATTTTTAAAAATATATATATTTAAAAATATTCTTCAGATTTTTTAACGTATAAGAAAAGTAATTTTAACATATTGTTTTACATATATTTGTTAATGCATTCCAAAAATGTATATTAAATGTATTTTTAAAGACATACAGTATATTTAAAAATGTATTTTTTAAACTATTTTTCATATTTTGTAATAAAAACGCATTTCAACATACAGTGTGGGGGGACAAGATATAGTGAATGCAGGGTCCTGGGAGACCAGATATAGTGAATGCAGGATCCTGGGAGACCAGATATAGTGAATGCAGGGTCCGGGGAGACCAGATATAGTGAATGCAGGGTCTGGGGGGACCAGATATAGTGAATGCAGGGTCCGGGGGGACCAGATATAGTGAATGCAGGGTCTGGGGAGACCAGATATAGTGAATGCAGAGTCCTGGGAGACCAGATATAGTGAATTCAGGGTCCTGGGAGACCAGATATAGTGAATTCAGGGTCCTGGGAGACCAGATATAGTGAATGCAGGGTCCGGGGAGACCAGATATAGTGAATACAGGGTCCGGGGAGAATGGATATAGTGAATGCAGGATCCGGGGAGACTAGATATAGTGAATGCAGGGTCCTGGGAGACCAGATATAGTGAATGCAGGGTCTGGCAGGACCAGATATAGTGAATGCAGGGTCCGGGGAGACCAGATATAGTGAATGCAGGGTCCGGGGAGACCAGATATAGTGAATGCAGGGTCTAGCAGGACCAGATATAGTGAATGCAGGGTCCGGGGAGACCAGATATAGTGAATGCAGTTTCTGGGGAGACCAGATATAGTGAATGCAGGGTCCAGGGAGACCAGATATAGTGAATGCAGGGTCTGGGGAGACCAAATATAGTGAATGCAGGGTCTGGGGTGACCAGATATAGTGAATGCAGGGTCCGGGGGACCAGATATAGTGAATGCAGGGTCTGGCAGGACCAGATATAGTGAATGCAGGGTCCGGGGAGACCAAATATAGTGAATGCAGGGTCCGGGGAGACCAAATATAGTGAATGCAGGGTCCGGGGTGACCAGATATAGTGAATGCAGGGTCCGGGGTGACCAGATATAGTGAATGCAGGGTCCGGGGGGACCAGATATAGTGAATGTAGGGTCCGGGGAGACCAGATATAGTGAATGCAGGGTCCAGGGTTTAGTAACACTTTAAGTGTTAGGGAGTGATAAAATATATCTAAATCCAAGGAAACATTATATATTGCAGCTTTTCAGTGCTTTGTCTTTATTTTCACCTGGTCACCATATCAGTCGCACACTTCCTGTCCTGATCTGCCAATGATCACCTACTGTACTATAGAAACAAAAGAACAGCCTAGTCAGTCTAGAACAGAACTACACCTACCCCTCTCCACTTCTCCATAACATGGGGGGGGCCTCTGTAGTCCTCAGAGATGGTGGGTAACTGATAGGAGTTTTACCAGAGAACACAGGAAGTTGTCATTTTGCTTGATTTCTGGCAGGATCAATAGGTACTTTTTGTTCTTCTAAAACAAATATAACAGAAGACTTTCAATTGTATATCTAGCAGACCTCAAGAGTCCAGATATGAGAGGTTCATTGTCAGAGCTTATTCTTTACGTTTTTGCTATGCAGAATTTCCTGTACAGAGTTGCCAGAACACAACTCACCACAAACCTTTGTTGCAGCAAAAACTCTCTACTCACGTGTGTCTGTGGAGGAAGGAGGGACCCTCACTCTTAGATGTGCATTCCCAGGGAGTGACGACTCTGCCATGCAGTGGCTCACACCAGGGGGATATGTGACCTTCTTCAGCAGTGAGAAAGGTGAGTGCGGAGTCCTTCTTTAATTGTCATCATTCTTTTCCTGGGAGGAATAATGGATGGACAGGTTGGGTGAATGAAGGATCATTTAAAGGTCGAATCACGGAGCTGCTGTGTGTACAACACTCTGGGACCATCTGATAGTCTGACAGCTGAAGTATCCATGTAAGGCAGGAGCCAATCACAGAGGCTTCTGCTTCCCCAATGATCAATCAGGGCCGCATTGCCAAATGTTTTGCTCGCAGTAGAGGTGCAGCCCCACAATATAAAATTGGTGGCAATTAAAAAAAAAATACAGCCATCTGGAGGTAGTAGTAGCACCTCCTTATTGCCTGCCAACAGTTGTTATTCCTCCCTCTGAAAAGTGACCCGTGGATTCGTTTTCAGAGGGCAATAAGCATAAGTCCTCATGCACACTGGACGTTTTTACAGCAGCTGTTTTTGGCTTTTGATGTTTTTTTCTACAGCCAGTAATCCCCCCAGCATGTTATCCTATGTGTCCCCACACACATAGACTGGAATCAATGTTTTTTGGCAGGAATGTTTTTTGGCTGGAGAAAAACCCCAGAACTAGTGGGTTTCTAGAGGAGTTTTTTAGCTGTAAAAACGCTCTAATGCTGAAGAACAAGGCAAAACGCCACAAACTGGGTTTTGGACTTTTTTTAACCCCCCCAAAAAATGCTAAAAATGCACATACAGGAAAACGCTGTTAATGCAAAAACGCTAAAAAAATCTGAAAAACTCACATTTTTAACGTGACGTAATTTTCAGTTTACGAATGAAAATCCATTGAAAATAATGCCTCGGTTTACAAATTTTTTTCACAATACAAAGCAAGTTTCCCCACAATGCATTGCATCTGGGAGGTTTATAGCACCGGCCTCGTGCCTTTAAAGTGCACTTTATAAAGAGCTTTGAACAGATAAAAGACTTTCTTTTTACTTTTTTCTGACCTCCGGAACGGATTCATTGGTTTGCAATGCATTTACAAATTAATTTTGACTCATGTCCCTGTACAGTATTTATGCCTTTAAAGTGCACTTTATAAAGAGTTTTGAACAGATAAAATACTTTTTTAAAAGTTTTTTCTGACCTTCAGAACGGATTAATTGGTTTTCAATGCATTCCTATGGGAAATTGTGTTTCAGTTTACGAATTTTTCACAATACGAAACGTCCCGGAGAACACATTAAATTCGTAAACCGAGGTACGCCTGTACACTGCAACTTTAGTCAC
Organism: Staurois parvus; assembly: GCF_062004578.1. NCBI lineage: Eukaryota > Metazoa > Chordata > Amphibia > Anura > Ranidae > Staurois > Staurois parvus. Next base: position 1,127,252 of record NW_028318049.1, read on the forward strand.
ATAGATTGTAATGGGTGCCATTGAAATAAATGGGTTTTGACTTGTCATGCTACTTTATGTAGCGCGGGTTGCATGACAAGTTGCACTAGTGTGAACCGAACCTTAGAAATACCAACGGTCGAAAAAAAAAATTTTTTTGGTGCTTTATTTTTTAACCCCCTGGCGGTATTCCCGAGTGTAGCTCGGGGTAAAGTTTTAGCACCACAAGCAGTAACCCCGAGCTACACTCGGGAATGTCCTGCAGCGTTGCTCCGGGATCTCGTCTTCACTTACCTCGTCCTGCGCTCCAGCGATGTCCCTCCTGCAGTGTCCCTGGCAATGTCCTCCGGCCGATGCCGGCATCTATCTTCCCTGCGACATCCGGACGTACGGGGACAGAACTGGCGGGAAATTTGAAAGTTGTAAAAGTGACATTCACGATTTTGCGACTTTGCTCAATGATGTGTGAACTTGGCGCTATATTTAAATTTCAGTGTTTTTGGTTTGATTATTGAATTAAATGTATTATTATTATATTATTATTTTTTATGAATATTAAATTATAAGTTATGATTTCGCGTTTCATATTTTAACATACCCGGGATGTTTACTAGATTCTTGTTTCAGTGAGTTATTCCTAAAAATTACAGGCCTACAATAAAAAAAATACATATTTCCATGAAAAAAAATGTACCGCTTTGAGCACAGAAATATGGACATAATCAGACTGTTAGGGAGGTTAATAACTTTTAGAAAAAATTATTATTATTATTATTAATAATAATAATAGTAATATTATATACAGTTGTGCTCAAAAGTTTTCATACCCTGGCAGAAATCATGACATTTTGGCATTGATATTGAAAATATGACTGATTGTGCCAAAAACTGTGTTTATTTTAGGAGGATGATCATATGAAGCCATTTATTATCACATAGTTGTTTGGCTCCTTTTTAAATCATAATGATAATAGAAATCACCCAAATAGCCATGATCAAAAGTTTCCATCTCCTGGAATGTTTGGCCTTGGTACAGACACACATGGTGACACACACAGGTTAAAATGGCAATTAAAGGTTAATTTCCCACATCTGTGACTTTTTAAATTGCAATTAGTGTTTGTGTATGGTCAATAAATTTGTTAGCTCTCATGTGGATACATTGAGCAGGCTAGATACTGAGCCATGGGGAGCAGAAAAGAACTGTAAAAAGATCTACATAACAAGTTAATGGAACTTAATAAAGATAGAAAAGGATACAAAGAGATATCCAAAGCCTTGAATATGCCAGTCAGTACTGTTCAATCACTTATTAAGTAATTATTATTAAATTCGGGGTTCTCTTGATACCAAGCCAAGGTCAGGTAGACCAATATAGATTGCAGCCACAACTGCCAGAAGAATTGTTTGGGATACAAAATAAAACCCAACAGATAACCTCAGGAGAAATACAGGCTGCTCTGGGAAAAGACAGTGTGGTTGTTTTGAAGGAGTACAATATGACGATACTTGAACAAAAATGAGTTGCATGGTCAAATTGCCAGAAAGAAGCCTTTACTGTGCCAAAGCGACACATAAAGGCTGGTAAAGCGTGTCAAGCATCTTGTAATGGGGCTTTTTGGGGGATAGGGAAAACTGGAGATAGCTGCCATTTGTGCTTTTTTACCTTCTACTTGCATGTTCTAGAAGACAGCTAATTGTATGAATTGGTCAGTTTGTCCAAATTGTGGAATTGGTCAGATTTGTCAAAAAAATTCTAAAGAAATGGTCTTTAAATTATTACCACTGCATGGACATTAAAGTTGCATTTACAGTACAGCCCAAACTTTTTGTTATAATTTTGGATATGGTATGGAACGACTGCTGCGTTTTGGAAACTTCAGCTGGTTGGAGAACAATGATCACTTTATTGGTGTATGAACTAAAACAAGGCCATCGCGCTTTGGGGGTTGGGGTTCCCCTTCTTCAGGGCTTTGGTAGCGTTTGATTTGTTGGTCATGAGAGGTACAGAGCATCTGCTGAGCCTGCAGGGGGTACTATGGACACCCAGGAACAATGGTATCATATTAGGATACGGACTGGAGTGCCCAGGAACAACAGATCTGACTTAAATCTTGCGGGCACCAATCCCCCAAAAACGCATTGGCCATAAGGTGAAAAGTCCAATGGGAACACCTGCTATGGTGCCAGTTGTCTAGATTTCTCACTTTGGAGAGAATTCTTTTCACTTCCTGTTGTGTCTCCAGGAGAGAACGTGATTGGAAATCTCCCTAATTGAACTTAGACGGCAACTTAAACACAAAATACAGACTGATGGTGGTTTTGACCATTATTTACTCTATACAACACTGAAAACACGTTTGAATGTTGCCGTCACTTTCACTTTTTTTGCTTTATTTTTAGTTTTGAAAGACAGAAGATTCCAATTAATCAGATCATCACGGAACAGGCTGATTATCAGTATATCCAATATTACCATTGATGACGAAGGCGTGTATACATGTTTACACTACAGCATGCCAGTGAAAGCCAAGGAGGTCGATGTTACTGTGTGGGGTAAGTGATGCATGCATTGGCCGGGTTATTGGTCAGAAACAAAATGAGGAGGCAGATGATTGGTCAGAAACAAAATGAGGAGGCAGATGATTGGTCAAAAATAAAATGTGGAGGCAGATGATTGGTGAGAAACAAAACATGGAGGCAGATGATTGGTGAGAAACAAAACATGGAGGCAGATGATTGGTCAAAAACAAAAATGTGGAGGCAGATGACTGGTCAAAAACAAAAATGTGGAGGCAGATGATTGGTCAAAAACAAAACATGGAGGCAGATGATTGGTCAAGAACAAAAACGTTGAGGCAGCTGATTAGTCAAAAACGTGGAGGCAGATGATTGGTCAAGAACAAAAACATGGAGGCAGATGATTGGTCAAAAACAAAAATGTGGAGGCAGATGATTGGTCAAGGACAAAAATGTGGAGGCAGATGATTAGTCAAGAACAAAAACGTGGAGGCAGATGATTAGTCAAAAACGTGGAGGCAGATGATTAGTCAAAAACGTGGAGGCAGATGACTGGTCAAAAATAAAACATGGAGGCAGATGATTGGTCAAAAACAAAACGTGGAAACAAGTGATTGTTCTGAAATAAAGCGTGGAGGCAGATGATTATTCAAAAATAAAACTTGGAGGTAAATGATGTAAATTTCACAACATTAAGGCAACATAAGCAGATTTATATCCTTGGTGGCTATTGAGGAATATATTTAAATTTTGTTTCCGGAATTAAGCTTTAAAATTGGTTACAGTTTCCATTTGCCTTTTTTGAGTGATCCTGCCCACATAATGGTGGGTGTTCAGTTTGTCATGCAATGGATGTCCCTTAAATGTATTAGTAATTATTTGAATGGTTGATTCCATGAGCAGATTAGAATTGATTAGATTAGAATTTAAATTTATTTGTCAAAAAAACAAAAAAAACAAGCGTGTTTAGAAGGATACTTGAAATCTCCATCAAAACCGGTCAAAAGCATTTTGTCTCATGGACTTTTTTTGAGCTGGAAATTTTTTTTTAAAGAATCCTAAAACACATTTTTTTTTAGAATCAATCATATTTATATTGTTATATAGTTATATTGTAAAGCGCTGAGCAAACTGTTGGCGTTAGGGGCGGACTGACCATTTGGAAATTCGGGCACTGCCCGAGGGCCCGGGGTCAGTAGGGGGTCCCATGAGATCCCCCTGGTACCTTTTTCATAGGCTTTTTTGAGTTTGGGCAAGGACACAGGGGCCCCATGATCCCCTATTGCCCGGGGGCCCCATGAGTTGTCAATTCGCCCCTGGTTGGCGCTATATAAATCCTGTATAATAATATAATAATAATATTTCACTAAAAAACCCAAGTGCATGTGAGCACCACCGGGGGGATTTACTAAAACTGGAGAGTACACAGATCTGTTGCAGCTGTGTATGGCAGCCAATCACCTTCTAACTTCAACTTGTTGAATTAAGCTGTGACAATAAAACCTGGAAGCTGATTGGCTACTAGTAAATCAACACCCATATGTCTGACAGTCATTGGCTGTTCAGCTGTTGGGGAATTCCCGTATGAAATTATGCAACTTGCAGTTCCGCAGTGGCTATAACGGTACATGTTATGATACAGCATTTTCCAATCCTTAAGTTCCCCTTCGTTGTAACAGACATCATGTGACAAAGGCGCTGCTTATCATGTATGATGGGTCAACAAAGACTAAAAGTGAAACCTACAGGACAGAGAAGAAGCCCCGACGCTCAGAAAGAACCTCAAAGAGAAGAACATACAGGAAGCATTGTAGAAGCTGCACACAGAGGAGCTTAACTCTTCTAGTTCCCATCTCGATCAGGACCCATGTACATGTATGTGTGTGGATGCATGTTGTAGCATGTTGTACATATGCATTGTGCATGTGTTTTGGGGGTTGTCTATTCACTGTGGATCAAACAATCACATGATCCTAAACACATTACAACACATACACCAGTAAACTTCTATACTGTGTAGGTAAAAAGGGTCATGTACATTTTTGATGCACACTAAAGGTCCATAGGAGATGGATGGACACATGGATAAAAGCATGTATGACAATGCTCATTAACGCATCAAGCAACACATTACAACATGCTTGTTCTGTCCTTCCTACACGTTTCTCTGTGTGGAACTCATTGTGCAGCTGAACCCTTCTATTTTGCAATAAGCCAGACTGAGTGTAATCTTGAAGCTTTATTAACAAAACAGAGTAGGGTGAAACTATTAGGAAAAAACAGAAGAGAAATACATACAATGTAAGAGCATATAGAAAACACAATGAATAGTTAGACCAAAGATGGCGATAAGTAATTTGCACCAGCGATGCTGCCTTTAGGGGATGCAAAGAGATGCAAGTTTTAGTTCAGCACGTGCTCTGATAGCTGGCTACTTCTCTCCCAGATTCTAACATGAAGGCTGAGCTCTCAAGATGTATCTCTTTCCTTTCTCTCGGAATTGTGGGAATTTTTATTAACTCTTAGCTCTTATCTAAACAGTCTCTAATTTCTGTAAAACAGTACATTTATTATTGGCTTCATCTAGTGGTCAAAGTTGATATTGCAGTCAGGACAGGCATACTACATTCTCCTGCTGGAGGCAGAAAAATTCTGTGACAGATGTGCATAAGTATAGACAGACCCTCAGAGTTTGGACATACAACAGTTCACCAGAATAATATAAATTCAGTGTTCGGATTAAAGTCACCGTACATATCATGTTTAAAGCAGAACTTCACCCAAAGGGGATTTTACTTTTCTTCCTCCTCCTCCTCTGACATTTTTGGAATATATATATTTGTGAGGGGGAGCGGGTACCTTGTTTTGAGAAGTACCCACTTCCACTTCTGCTCTAACCACCTAGGCAATCCAAGTGGAAGTTCGGCCCCCACCTTCCCTGCCCGCAACCTTCTGAGACACATCAAAGGTTCCTGGAAGCTGCAGGTTCATTCACAAGGCGCAGCGTGGCCTGCACATGCACAGTAAGGAGCTGGCTGTGATCCTGCAAGGAGTCACAGCTAGCTTTCCACAATTGACATGCTGGCGTCAGGGACCCAAAGACTGGTAAAGAACCGGCCCGGGTGAGGATGGTGTTGGATCCCTAGACTGATAAGTGTCCGTTTATTAAAAGTCAGCAGCTACAGTATTTGTAGCTGCTGACTTTTAATTTTTGGAAACCTGGCTGAAGCTTCTCTTTAAGGGCCCATGCAAATGTCTGTTTTACTGCACATTATTGCAAAGGACAGTTAGTCTGGGTTCACATACAGTACATGCGGTGCGGTATATTGCATGCGATTCGATATAAGAACCACACCTCATTCCTGTGCCAATCACATGCGATTTGTGTGCGGTGCAATTGGAGTCATACATTTTGTGTGGCTCTAATCGCACCGCACCAAAAAAGTGCAGGACCCTTTTTTTGGTCCGCACTAGAATCGGATTGCATGGGTATTCACACCTATGCAATCCGATTCTCCACATCGCACCGCGTTTTGCAGACCAATTTCGGGGTGTTAACATACATACAAGCAGCGGTTTGCATGAACGGGGTGCAATTCTGATGCGGTACGGAATTCGCACAGAAAACCTTGCAAATTCCGCACCACATCAGTGTGAACCAGGGCAAAGAAGTAAAATATAGTATACTGTATATATACATACTGCATGTTGAAATGCATTTTTATATATTACAAAATATATGAAAAATATTTTTAAAAATATATTTTATTAAAATATATTCTTCAGATTTTTTTTAACATATAAAAAAGTAATTTTAACATATATTTCTACATGTATTTGTAAATGTATTCCAAAAATGTAGATTAAATGTATATTTAAAGATGTGCAGTATATTTGAAAATGTATTTTTAAAACTATTTTTCATATATTTTGTAATAAAAATGCATTTCAACATACAGTTAATATACAATATATATTAATATATATATATTTTTTTTTTAATGTATTAAATAAGGCCAAATTTGTAGTATTTCAAATATATGTCAATATATTTGGGAAGAATATTTTTAAAATATATTTAAAATATATTTTTCTTCCATGTGGGATATCTCAGCACCAATACACTCAGCTGTAATGTGTCACCGCCGCTCTGTAGAGGCGGCTTACGCTCCAATCTCCTGAACCGAAAAAGATGTCAATCAATGGACCCAGAAGTGACTGATGTAACCTGTTCACTGCTATCAAACATCTACTTGACAATTCTTTTAGAATCACATCCCAATGCACTATTACAGTGGCAGACAATGCACTTCAGCGTACCGGAATGCATGTGCCGAGGTGTTCTGGTTTGCTGCATTAGGAACAAATGGTCATGTCCGTTTTTTCATGTGTTAGACCCCTTCCTGATGGGGTGGATTCCGGTCCAATCAGCAGAGGATCAGCTTACAGATCTGCTGATTGGAGCAGAGCAGGCGAATGTGTCCACAGTTTATGCACAGCATACACAGACAGAGCCCACTCTGCTCTATGGGTGGCCGAGAGTAAACGGACTCCGCTGTCTGTTTACACCCAACTACCCTCCAATCCGACTGGATGGAAGAGGACAGATCCCCTTTTGTTTTTTTTGTTTTTTTGGGGGGGGGGGGGTTTGTAGCAGACCGGATTGGACCGAAGGTAGGTGGGTATAAACAGACGCAAGTCTTTTTACAATCCCTGTCCATAGGGGTTAATGAATGACCTGATTAGACTGAAAAACTGACAGGCGGACCTGATTGGACCACCATGTGAAAGGGGCAATAGGCTGGCCATACACTATACAATTTTCTGTCCAATTTCCTTTAGATTTACCTTCAACTATGTAGAGCAAGAGCCTACCCAATTGGATACGATTGAAAGTGTTGTTAGTTTTGACCTCCTAATATATGGTTTTTGGTAAATCTAAATAAAAAATCTCAAGAAAATTGTATAATGTATGGCCAGCCATAAGCTGTGCTACCAGCCCAACTAAAATGAATAAAGTGCCTTAAAGTAGAACTAAAGGCAAATTTTTTTTTTACATTTTGGGTAGAGTTATGCAGGCCATAGACGGGTCAAACATCGGCCAATTTTTCGAACGATAAACGAAAAATCGGTCATTTGTTAAGCCGACGTTACCACCAATGATTAAAAAAAATCGGCCGACTAAATCATAAAGTTCATCATAAAGTTCACCCCGTATAACAGCCAAACTTCTGTCCCTTGCAGGTCACGGCTCATGCGCAGATTTTTTATCGTTAAAACGATCGGCCGCTTTGGCCATCATTGCCAGGAAAATCGGCCGTTTTTCCAAATCGCCCACAAATTTTCCAACATGACCGATAATCTCAAAGTGCAAAAAACCCGAAAACCGGCCGACCAATTAACTCCCTAACAGTGCGAAAATCGGCCGATTTTTCTTTTGGCCGAAAAATCGGCCAATTTTCGAACTGTCTATGGCCGGCATTAGGGATGGTTATAGCCCCAGGTTTTTTTTTTTTGCCATCTGTGTCCCATTAGGGAGAAAAATCTCTCCAAAGTGAGGGAATCCCAGGGTGTCACCAGATCGGTATCCCTATTAGAAGATTTCTGCTTTATCCTTGATCTGGTGACAACCCAAAATCTGGTATTTTCTTTCACTTTCACTCTCTATGATAATGGTAAACAGGACAACTATAGAGGATGCATGTAGCCTTGTCCTTTTATTGTTTATATAATGCTTCATGTTGTAAGCCCTACCAGGGGCGGATTGACAACTCATGGGGCCCCCTGGGCAGTAGAGGATCATGGGGCCCCTATGTCCTTACCCAAACTCAAAAAAGCCTATGAAAAAGGTACCAGGGGCATCTCATGGGGCCCCCTACTGACCCCGGGCCCTCGGGCAGTGCCTGAGTTTCCAAATGGTCAGTCCGTCCCTGGGCCCTACATATGTTACAGCCCCTTTGTCCTTTTTTCTCCTTTTTCAGTGATACTGAAATAAAATAATAAAAAAAGATGCAGCACAGTGACTAAATGGTTATCACTTCCGCCTAGCAGTCCTAGGGTCATTGGTTTGAATCCCAACCATAGCACCACCTGCCTGGAGTTTGCATGTTCTGCCTATGTGGATTTCCTCCAGTTTCCTTCCACACTCCAAAGACATGCTGGTGGGTGAATTGGCTCCTGTCTAAATTGTCCCTAGTATGTGTATGAATGTGAATTAGGGACCTTAGATTGTACACCCCTTGAGGGTTACGGACTGATGTGAATGTACTATATTTAAAGAACTATGTAAATTGATGATGCTATATAAGTACCTGAAATAAATAAATAAATAAATAAATAAAATTGGGCAGCACAGTGGCTAAATGGTTAGCACTTCCGCCTGGCAGTACTAGGGTCATTGGTTCAAATCCCAGCCACAGCACCACCTGCCTGGAGTTTGCATGTTCTCCCTGTGCCTGCGTGGGTTTCCTCCGGGTACTCTGGTTTCCTCCTGTCTCCTGTCTTAATTTTCCCTAGTATGTGTATGTATGAATGTAAGTTAGGGACCTTAGATTGTACACCCCTTGAGGGTTAGGGACTGATGTGAATGTACAATATATATGTAAAAGCGCTGTGTAAATTGACAGAGCTATATAAGTACCTGAAATAAATAATACATCAATAAAATAGGGTAAAACTGTGTTCAATGTTAATACTCGATTGTGCGAGGGAAAATAAATTATAAATGGCAGAGGTTGGATGACTGACCTCAACACAGCTTCACATATCTGAGATTATTGAACTCTTTGCTCAGTGAACAGTCGCTCTTAATTTAGTAAATTAACCCTGTTGTATGAATTGTGAATGACCCCAATTTATAACAATTTCTATTGCAGCTACCCCTTCCCAGCCGGTCATAGATATCGCTCAGATTCCCGGAAAATCTTCCAAAGATGAAATTGTCCTGAACTGCTTGACATCCGGCGGACGGCCCTGCCCCAGGATTACATGGCTGGTTGGTCACACCGAGCTGTCAGGTAAGTCACTGGATCCAAATGTTCCTTTACTATGAACGCCATATACTGAAGGAATTGCAAGCAGAAAAAAAGAGTGCAAAGTCATCTGTTCAGAACTCCAAATAACTGTTGATTCTTGATGTTTGAGGCCAAATACTCCTTTATCAATGTTGAAATTTGATTGCTGAAGTTCCTAATACATCAAGGTCTTCCTAAAAAGTATCTGATTGCCTGAACTGGGGGCTTGCAGAGCTCAATGGCTGTGTGATGGCAACATTTGAGAGACCTTAAAGCGGAGCTCCACCCAAAAGGGGAAGTTCTACTTTAAGGACTGCTCCCCCGCTCCCCATTAAGGACTGGCACCTTCGGGGGGGGGGGGGAGCGGGTACCCGAATTTAACAGGTACCCGCTCCCACTTCCGGTCCGATCACCTAGGCGATCGGAAACGGATGGTGTCCTCCCTCCCTTCCTGTAGTCTTTTGGGACATGTGACAGGTCCCAGAAGACTACAGGACCATTCATGAAGCGCAGCGCTACTCGCGCATGCGCAGTGGGTACCCGGCTGTGAAGCCGCAAGCTGTCACAGAGCCAGATGCCCACAGTGAAGATGCCTGGCCTCTTGGGACACACCGCTGGACCGAGGGACAGGTAAGTGGCTGTTTTTTAAAAGACAGCAGCAACAGTTTTTGTAGCTGTTGACTTATTTTTTTTACAGAGTGAGTGGAACTCCGCTTTAATATAGCCCATAGTAGGAACCCCAGCAATCAAATTTCAACGGTGAAGGGGAATTTTGTGTCCCGAAACGCGTTGACTGCTGTTGTGACATCACTGCCAAGAATGAAGATTATATGGACTTTTGAACGGATCATTTGACTTTCTGTTTCTTCTGCTTGCGCCATCTTCTCAGGTCAGGTGTCTCACTCCTGCATGACAATTCCCCCACTTTGATCTATTGAACAAGGACCATTACCAGCCTGCATTTGAAGAAAGCTGAGCATCAAGTCCAACACCTCTATGTTTATTTTATTGTGTTCTATATATACTGAAGGACTGGCAGGATATCACCATCATGTATCTCATTGTCAGGGATCACCGCCGCGATGGGCTTGGCGCAGGCGCAGTGCACCGCCCTGTGTTGGAATGCGGGCACTGGGACCTGGCCGACCGCGGCGAGTGAGTTTGTGCATGCGCAGTAGGGACCGCGGGCGTGCGCGTGGCACCAATGACAGCGCAGGGCGGGATATTTAAATGGCCCTGAGCTGTCATTCAGTGCCTTCTGGTCTTACCTGCATCCTGTGAACCTGTACCTAGTAAGTTGTTGACCCAGATTGTTCTTGACCTGCTGATTTCTCCTGCACAGACCCTTGCTTTGCCTGACCTCTCTCCTGAATGCCCCCTATTAGTTCTGACCTGCTGTTGCTGACCTGGCGTGTGACCCGACTATTCTCTGCCCGCTGCCTTGTACCGTACCGTCCTCTCTGTTACCGACTCGGCCTGTCTGACTTCGCACTTGCTCAGCCATCCATCCATCCATCCATCCCATCGAGGTCACCTGACCTCCTCATATCAGGCTCTCCCCTGTTGGAGCCCCTGGCGAACACCCCTACCACTGACGGGTGTACTCAGTAGTAGTGACCTGGTCTCGGGGTACTCCAAGTCCATCCCCACCATCAGGGGCCCTGGTGAACAAGTACTCTGGGGCTTAGATTCCGCTCTCTGGGGACACCTAACCAGTGGAGTGCTAGTGGTGCCGCCAGGCGGTCCCTCACACTCATCCTGGATAGACGTCAGAACAAAAAATGTAATATATTGCAGCAGACCGCATGTATTGAAGCGCAACAAACAGCAACGCACTTATGGGCTGCTTTAAATCAAAGTGGTATTAAACCCAAAAGCAAACATTTATTATATTGCAGTTTACTCATTCTAACCAGCTTACCAGTTACGATGATGTTTTTTTTAAGGATTTCCTTCTATTTTCATTTGGTGATCTAGCCAGTAAGTCTGTTTTTCAAAAGAACAAGCTTTCCTGTAAATGTATTGCTTTGAGATAATCCATTTACTACTGGCAGGAACTCTTACAAGAATCTGCTTTTTTTTTATTGATATAAAACCTTTATCCTAAAAGGAAAAAAAACTGTTTGCTGTAACTGATTATAAACTGTGAGCAGGAGTTTGGTTTCAATTTGTTAGTGTATCCAAATCTGCTATCACATCTAACACTCCTGTCCCCCCCCCCCCGACTGACAATAGAGTAGAGGCACTCTAATATAGTAGGTGTGTTACTGGCCAGATCACTAGGTGAAAACAGATGGAAAAAAAGAAAACTAATGCAGCCACATCTAATAGATTGGTAAGCTGCAGCATATTACATTTTTGGTTTGGGGTTTAATACCGCTTAGGTGCACATGAATCTGTGTGTGTGCTAATGCAACACAACAGTGTGGGGGCTGCATCGATGTGGAGCCTGCATTGGCTTTGTTTTTTCAAGTTTTTTTCCTTTTATTTTAATTTTTCATACTGTATCTATATACAGTAGGAGCAGTGTTGTTAAACTAGGGCAGGACTACAGGACACCTCCCCCTATCCTTATCTCAATAAGTGGATGGTGTTCTGTAGCTTGGAATAAGCTTCCAGCAGAGGTAGTGAGCCAATCAACCGTAAATGGCTTCAAAACATGCTTGGGACAAACATAGATCTATACAAACAACCAAAAAAAAAATACAAAACATGTATAAAAAAAACAAAACAAAACATGTTTCTATGTTTTAGGTTTTTTAATGTTTCAATGTAGTGTTAATATATACACTATATTGCCCAAAGTATTGGTCTCCTGCCTTTACACGCACATGAACTTTAATGGCCCCCCAGTCTTAGTCCGTAGGGTTCAGTATTGAGTTGGCCCCGCCCTTTGCAGCTATAACAGCTTCAACTCTTCTGGGAAGGCCGTCCACAAGGTTTAGGAGGGTGTCTATGGGAAGGGTGGACCATTCTTCCAGAAGCACATTTGTGAGGTCAGGCACTGATGTCGGAGGAGAAGGCCTGGCTCACAGTCTCTGCTCTAATTCATCCCAAAGGTGTTCTATGGGGTTGAGGTCAGGACTCTGTGCAGGCCAGTCAGGTTCCTCCACCCCAAACTCGCTCCTCCATGTCTTTATAGACCTTGCTTTGTGCACTGGTGTGCAGTCATATTGGAACAAGAAGGGGCCATCCCCAAACTGTTCCCACAAAGTTGGGAGCATGAAATTGTCCAAAATGTCTTGGTATGCTGAGGCCTTAAGAGTTCCCTTCACTGGAACTAGGGGGCCAAGCCCAACCCCTGAAAAACAACCCCACCCATAATCCCCCCTCCACCAAACTTTACACTTGGCAGAATGCAGTCAGGCAAGTACCGTTCTCCTGGCAACCGCCAAACCCAGACACGCCCATTGGATTGCCAGACAGAGAAGTGTGATTGGTCACTCCAGAGCACATGTCTCCACCGCTCTAGAGTTCAGTGGCAGCGTGCTTTACACCACTGAATCCAACGCTTTGCATTGCACTTGGTGATGTAAGGCTTGGATGCAGCTGCTCGGCCATGGAAACCCATTCCATGAAGCTCTCTATGCACTGTTGTTGTGCTAATATGAAGGCCACATGAAGTTTGGAGGTCTTTAGCTATTGACTCTGCAGACAGTTGGTGACTTCTGTGCACTGTGCGCTTCAGCATGCGCTGACCCCGCTCTGTCATTTTACGTGGCCTACAACTTGGTGGCTAAGTTGCTGTTGTTCCCAGTTGCTTCAACTTTGTTATAATCCCACTAACAGTTGGCCGTGGAATATTTAGTGGCCAGGAAATGTCACGGATGGACTTATTGCACAGGTGACAACCTATCACGGGACCACACTTGGGGGCACTGAACTCCTGAGAGCGACCCATTCTTTCACAAATGTTTGTAGAAGCAGTCTGCATGGCTAGGTGATTGATTGTATACACCTGTGTCCATGGAGGTGATTGGAACACCTGAATCCAATGATTTGGAGGGCTGGCCCAATACTTTTGGCAATATAGTGTACCTTCTGCAGCGTGCACAGGACACAATCGTTGGCTTGGAAGAATGAAAAGCCTTTTTCTCACTTACTGAACGCATATAACAAAACACTATATTTTTATCAAACCCAAAAGAAGCAAATAACATAAAATCTTGCTGAAATTTTTTGTTGCAAAATTTGACAGAACAATTTTTTTATTTGAGTTTTTATTACCTTTGCTGCTCCATATTTTCTTAACAGCAATTTTAGATGCAGGTTTGTAAGTTCTCCCTGTAGTGGTTACTAATATATCAGACTGTGTTCCTTCCTTTCTGAGATAAGACCAATAAGCCCCACACAGTGAGTTAAATGTTTTCTGAATGGACAAAATATCCCTCACATGTAGGTGCGCTGTGCATATTTTTCATGAAACGCCTCTTCTGTTTTGCAGGTAACAGGAAGGGGTCTTTCAAGGGGGATGACAAGAAATGCGCAGTGAGCAGCACCTTGCGGATCAACGCTTTTACTGACAGATCAATGGTCACTTGTGTTGTGAGGCACAGAAGCTTCTCTATGGGAAACTCTACAGCCACGTTCAATTTCAGCAACTTATGTGAGTGTTCTCTGGTTATACAGGCAACGTGGTTCTCCATTATTACCCCATTTACCCAGCAGGCAATCCAAAATACACCAACCTCCTGCACACTGCTGTCGGAGGTGACCATGTGAGACAAAATCTGGTAATTCAGGTCTCGGTGAGCCCTCAAGTCCAGGAGACCACATATGATCAAGGCTCTACTCGTATTCTACAAAGCTGCCACTAGTAGGTGCCGCTGAGCTATCCCAGCTCCAGCTAGTTGTGTGCTGGTTGTCACTACCTCAATTCAATATCTGACATTTTTCCACACATTTTTTTCCCATCATTATTACTGACCCTGTGCTGATGGACTCATTTCATGTAACAGACCTCCACTCAAATATTAGAATAAAGCAGCTATTACCAGCATGGCTGCCATGAATAAATACAGGGTAATAAGAAAGCAAAAACACTTTCTTGGAGAAAATGCTGCTTCAGGGTCTCTTCAGTGCTGGCATGAATCAAGAAGCCTGGTCAAATGATCTCTTAAAAATCAAAGGATCACCTTGCCTAACCTCCAATACTGCATCCTACCTAACCAGATGCCTAGGTATTGGCCATGCCTGCAGCACTGGAGGGAGCTTGAAGCAGGATTTCCCCAGGTACATAGTGTATGATGGTCCTTGGGTTACTTTGCCTTTATTCATCTGAACAAGAGTGATGAAGTAGCCAGCTTAAGCAGTTACAGCAATCATTTTATTTCCTTTTACATAAATGAATAAAGGCGGATCATTTTAAGCACCCCTGTAAGTGGTAAATGGTTTGTTCCAACCCTCTAACTGCCACTGTTTCTGGACAGCTTGGTCTGCTAAAAGGTAGCTGCAAAAAAAAAAACAAAAAACTTACTTGCAGGATCAATAGGTAACACAACCATGTTACAGGGAGGATTCAGAAAACATAGAATGCCGTTTTAATGCTATTGATGGACTTCCAGGAAAGAAGTCCATACAAACGAAGAATTCCAGGAAAATGGAATTAACTGCTTGTTTTTGTCTAGGGAACTGCATTGCAGAGATATACCTACCTAATCCACCAATCCCCTGAGCGCAAGACCAGTCTCCACCGCTCGTGATCCCCCCCACCGTGCTCGCTAATGGTGTTGTGAATGGACTGTTTCTGACATCATCACGCCAATAGACCGGACGTGAGGATGGCAGGAAAAGTCCATCGCTAGATGTGGGGGAGCGCTGTTATCCAGACAGGGGCGGACTGACCATTTGGAAACTCGGGCACTGCCCGAGGGCCCGGGGTCAGTAGGGGGCCCCATGAGATGCCCCTGTTATCTTTTTCATAGGCTTTTTTGAGTTTGGGCAAGGACACAGGGGCCCCATGATTCCCTATTGCCCGGGGGCCCCATGAGTTGTCAGGCCGCCTCTGTATCCAGAGGATCGAAGGGTTAGGTAAGTATAGCCTTTTGGTGTGCCCCTGGACAAGAAGAGCAGTTAACCCATGCAGTGCGGGCACAGCCCCACTGCATGGTAGAGAAACATTTTACATGGAGTTCTGCTTTCATCATATATTGTGTTTTATTTTGCCAAGAGTTAGGCTTTGAGGCCTGGTTCACATTTATGCAGTTCGCTTTTGATCTGTTTCTGCAGTGATTTTTGTGGTGCATTTTGCGTTTTTGCACACACGGTTTTTATACATTTTTTTACATGTTTTGCATTTTTTATGCTTTTTTTGGCCAGTTAGTTGTTGGGCAGATTAAAGAACACAAAATGCCTCAAAACGCATCAAAAACACATCAAAAACATGTCAAAAATGCACTGCATGCTTTTCTGCAGCATCGCCATTGAAGTCTGTGGAACCAAAAACGCACTGATTTGCGTTTATAAAAGTCCCTGACCCCTTCCAAATATGCAGCCGGTGAAAAAAGCACAGATGTGAATGTGTCCCATAGGAAACCATGATAAATGTAGTGCATTTCTTCAAAAAGCACCAACAAGTGCATAGGTGTGATCCAGGCCTGATTTATGTTTTTTTCCTCCTCACTGTATTTTATTAGGCTGCTTTCACACTAGCAGTAGTTTTTACTGCCCCACCCTAAAAAGTGATTTGCAGTGGATCACTTTTTAGAAGATGGTAAAAGGAGAATTGCAGGTGTTCAGAGAGGCAATATCGCCACCTCCTGATGCTTTTTTTTTTGCTGTCGAACAACGATCCACCATTGTAGGATCATGCGAGAATTTGGCTCACAAATGCAGCATGGCTTCATTCACTTATGTGGGAGAGTTTGATAGACAGTGCAGCCTGTCAGACTGTGGCATGCAGCATTAAAACTGCAACACTACAATGCAAAGCATCGAGCCTGTGGCAAGGTGTATTCACCAAAGCAACAACATGCCTGCTTGTACGTAGGTAGTTGGGGGTGGTAAAAACACTCAACTGTCTGTTTTTCCCGCCCCCGCCACCCTTATGAAAGGAGCCCTATAAAATCCCTGATACAGATCACAACTGTCCCCAAATATTACACATCTTCCATTTGGTGAGTAGAGGGATCAGGGACAGGCTCTCCTACCAGGGGCGGACTGACCATTTGGAAACTCGGGCACTGCCCGAGGGCCCAGGGTCAGTAGGGGGCCCCATGAGATGCCCCTGGTACCTTTTTCATAGGCTTGTTTGAGTCTGGGCAAGGACACAGGGGCCCCATGATCCCCTATTGCCCAGGGGCCCCATGAGTTGTCAGTCCGCCCCTGTCTCCTACAGAACACCTTGATCGGAGGATCAAATAAAAACCATAAAAACCACAATGACAGTTATCACACAATAATATTTCTCTTTGCAGTGACAGCCACAGAAGCCGGGAACACACCGAGCATCCAAACTACGGAACCAGATCCTCACTCTACAGGTATCATAATAAGAAATATCTCATTATTTGTATTATTATTATTATTATTATTATTGTGGGATTGTGAGACGGACTCTGACACTGACATAATACATGGAGATCTGTGTTTACTTTAGTCTCTTCAGTGTACATTGTAGTTAATGGACAGCCGGCTGTCAGGACTTTGTATTTAAAGAGAACAGAGCTTCCTTATTCACCAACATTCACTTTGCTATGTGAATAGCCTTGACTCCTTACTTAAATCCACCCCCCTGCCTCTCACAACCCTTTGCACACTATACCTGCCACAATATACAGTATAAAAATTGTCCTTCTTAAAGCTTGCATTTATTCTGCTTAGATTTTTGGCTTCCTAATTCCTCCTTCCCCCCTCATCAACAGCTAATAAAATATTTCCATTGCATTATGAACCTTTTTTTATACCCAGTATCACTGGACCTCTGCACTTCTCTATGCAAAGCAGGCAGAATATGGCTGATGGGAGGGGCCAACCTGGTGCTGTACATATCCTCATGCACACTTGACGTTTTTACAGCGGCTGTTTTTGGCTTTTGACGGTTTTTTCTACAGCCAGTAACCCCCCGGCATGTTATCCTATGCGTTCATGCACACATAGACTGCAATCAATGTTTTTTGGCTGGGAAGTTTTTTGGCTGGAAAAAAAACCCAGAACTAGAGTGTTTCTAGAGAAGTTTTAGCTGTAAAAACACTCTAATGCTGAAAACACAGTAAAACGCTGCAAAACGGTGTTTTTGGACTTTTTACTGGAATAGTTTTTGACTAGAAACCCAGGACTAGTGGGTTTCTAGAGGAGATTTTTAGCTGTAAATAACACTGGAAAAAAAAAGGCAAAACGCGGTAAAACGCCACAAACCACCATTTTGGACTTTTTTTACCAAAAAAATATTTGTTTTCGTAAAAAAACCCACTAAAAACGCAACTGCGTGAAATGCCACTAAACGTGGCGAAACGGCACTGAATGCTAATGCAAAAATGCTAAAAAAAAGCTGAAAAACTAGATATAGTGAATGCAGGGTCCGGGGAGTCCAGATATAGTGAATGCAGGGTCCTGGGAGACCAGATATAGTGAATGCAGGGTCCAAGGAGACCAGATATAGTGAATGCAGGGTCCGGGGAGACCAGATATAGTGAATGCAGGGTCTGGGGAGACCAGATATAGTGAATGCAGGGTCCGGGGAGACAGATATAGTGAATGCAGGGTCCTGGGAGACCATATATAGTGAATGCAGGGTCCAAGGAGATCAGATATAGTGAATGCAGGGTCCGGGGAGACCAGATATAGTGAACGCAGGGTCCGGGGAGACCAGATATAGTGAATGCAGGGTCCGGGGAGAGCAGATATAGTGAATGCAGGGTCCGGGGAGAGCAGATATAGTGAATGCAGGGTCCAGGGAGATCAGATATAGTGAATGCAGGGTCCGGGGAGACCAGAAATAGTGAATGCAGGATCTGGGGAGACCAGATATATGAATGCAGGGTCCGGGGAGAGCAGATATAGTGAATGCAGGGTCCGGGGAGACCAGATATAGTGAATGCAGGGTCCGGGGAGACCAGATATAGTGAATGCAGGGTCCGGGGAGACCGGATATAGTGAATGCAGGGTCCGGGGAGACCAGATATAGTGAATGCAGGGTCCGGGGAGAGCAGATATATGAATGCAGGGTCCGGGGAGAGCAGATATAGTGAATGCAGGGTCCGGGGAGACCAGATATAGTGAATGCAGGGTCCGGGGAGACCAGATATAGTGAATGCAGGGTCCGGGGAGACCGGATATAGTGAATGCAGGGTCCGGGTAGACCGGATATAGTGAATGCAGGGTCCGGGGAGACCGGATATAGTGAATGCAGGGTCCAGGGAGACCAGATATAGTGAATG
Organism: Staurois parvus; assembly: GCF_062004578.1. NCBI lineage: Eukaryota > Metazoa > Chordata > Amphibia > Anura > Ranidae > Staurois > Staurois parvus. Next base: position 1,146,141 of record NW_028318049.1, read on the forward strand.
CAGGGTCCAGGGAGACCAGATATAGTGAATGCAGGGTCCGGGGAGACCTGATATAGTGAATGCAGGGTCCTGGGTTTAGTAACACTTTAACATATAATGTGTCGCAGAATTTGTATAAAAATAAAGTGCAGATAGAAGGGGAGGAGCCAGACACTAACAGCACATCTTCCCCTGTTGTGACATGACATCCTGGTCCTTGTTTCCTCTTTCACTTCCTTCTGCTAACCTCAATATAACTTATTTACTAAACAAAATATTTTTAGAGCTGAAACATAAAATACGGAATAAATAGAAACATTGTAATACTATTAACCACTTACCCTCCAGAGGATTTACCCCCCTTCCTGACCAGGCCACTTTTTGCGTTACGGCACTGCGTTACTTTACCTGACTATTGCGCAGTCATGCAACTCTGCATCCAAATGAAATTTACTTTCTTTTTTTCCCACAAATGGAGCTTTCTTTTAATGGTATTTTATCACCTGTGCGTTTATTTCTTTCGCTATAAAAAAAGGCCGACAATATTGAATAAAAAAAACAAACAATATTTTTGACTTTTTGCTATAAAACATCCAGTAAAAAAAAATTTAAAATAAAATTTCATCATAAGTTTAGGCCAAAATGTATTCTGCTCCATGTCTTTGCTAAAAATATCCCAATAAGTGTAAATTAATTGGTTTACGTGAAAATTATAGGGTCTACAAATGGCGGTATATATATTGGACATTTTTTTTTTTACTGGCATTGGCGGCAATCGGTGACTTATAGCTGGACTGCGGAATTCTGACACTGGGGAGAACTGATTTGGTATCACTGACATCCCCAGTGACACCAATACAGTGATCAGTGCTAATAAAAAGCACTGACACTATACTAATGGTACTGGGCAGGAAGGGGTTAACATGTGGGGCGATCAAAGGGTTAACTGTGTGCTGTTTCCCATATGTGATGTGTGTGTGCTTTCCACTGTAAGCACACTGGTTTGTATAGCTGTGCTATGCAGAGCCATACAAAGCAGTGTGCAGGAGCTGACAGGGGCGAGATCTGTGTTGTTTATGCACAGCTCTCCCTCGTCGGTGAGTCCTCATGCACACTGGATGTTTTTACAACGGCTGTTTTTGGCTTTTGATGTTTTTTTCTACAGCCAGTAAACCCCCCAGCATATTATCCTATGTCATCCTAGTTCCTCATGTTGTGGTAACCCCCAACCATAAAATTGTTTACCCAGTAATTATAATTCATGAAGTGTCGTTTTACCTTCAATACTGCTGCTTTCAGCACAGTAGCTGCTTTCAGCACAGTAGCTGCTTTCAGCACAGTAGCTGCTTTCAACACAGTATCTGCTCTTTACACATCAGAAATATGTGTTTTCTGATGGTCTTAGGCGACCCCTGTGAAAGGGTCGCAAACCACAGGTTGAGAACCACTGTCCTATGTGTACATGCACACGTAGACTGGAATCAGCGTTTTTTGGCTTGAAAAAACCCCTGAACTAGTGGGTTTGTAGAGGAGTTTAACTGTAAAAACGCTCTAATGCTGAAAAATGTGGTAAAACGCTGCAAGCCGGCGCTTTTGGACCTTTTTTGACCCCCCCCCCAATTTCTTTTTTGTAAACAAAAAAAACTGAAAAACGCTAGCGTGGAAAAACACGGAAAAATGCAGCTAAACAATACTGCAAAAATCCTAAAAAAAGATGAAAAACTTGCATTTTTAACATGACTTTACACAGCTAACATTACCAGCGTTATCAAAACACCCCGTGTGGATGGAGCCTGATACTCCGTGATCACCGGGAGCCAGCAGGGGAATCAGTGGCCAGGACCCCGTGATTGACAGCCGAGGCCGCAAATGGCCACTGCATACACAATTATACGTGATATATACATGATTTTGCTCACCCATGCCGCCCTGTAGCAGAATTTCTGCTATAGGGTGGCGCAGAAGCGGTTAAAGATCCTATGGGATCATTTACCGATATTATAGACAAAGGGGCATCGCCAGGAGATCACATGACATCTCTAACTGCGCAGGCCTGCCATGGCGTGCCAAGTCTGACCACCTCCTTCATAATCTCATTGCCTGGCTGTCTGTGGCAGCAATACAATCGCTGATCTAAAACAAGCATGCAGCAAGGTAAAGTCTATCTAATCCCCCATACACACGATGAGAATATCAGACGAATGATCGTGTTTTTTTTTTTCTTTGCATGCTAGTGTCATAACCAGGGGCGGACTGAGAACTCATGGGGCCCCCGGGCAATAGGGGATCATGGAGCCCCTGTGTCCTTTCCCAAACTCAAAAAAGCCTATGAAAAAGGTACTAGGGGCATCTCATGGGGCCCCCGGGCAATAGGGGATCATGGGGCCCCTGTATCCTTGCCCAAACTCAAAAAAGCCTATGAAAAAGGTACCAGGGGCATCTCATGGGGCCCCCTACTGACCCCGGGCCCTCGGGCAGTGCCCGAGTTTCCAAATGGTCAGTCCGCCCCTGGTCATAACGAAAATGAAGATGACTTAAGATACAAAACTTCTCGTACGACAGAATACAACTCCAGAAGTGATGTCATGTACTGTAATGTATTCTTTCATTTCTGAGCATGCTGGGTCTTGGGCACTCATATTTTTTTGCATGATTACTGTACTGATACTACGAAAATCAACTGTTCTGATAGTGTACGAGAAAAATGTTTGCATTTGTCCCTTCGGATATTCTCGAATGAACTGTCGTGATCAGCATAGATGTGAACATGTTCCATAGAAAACCATGTTAATCGGACCGTAGTGCATTTTTGCAAAAAGCACTAAAAACCGTATTGGAGTGAACAGAGCCTGAGTCAGTGATGATAGACTCCTGTAAAGGCTGGGACATGTATGGGAGGCTTTAGGCTGCTAAGCGATTAATATGAATGTCGTGCAGCGCTGGAGTCCTGGGCTCAACTAACATTATCTGTACAAAATGTGTATATTCACCTGCTAGTGAGTTCATTCACTTCTTCCTAATGTGTATGTGACATTAGATTATAAGCTTCTTGATTCAACAGTCTGCTCAGTACTGTGGAATTTGACCGCATGATGTAAATAAATAAATAAATACACCCAACAACATCCACACCAGACTGAAATGCGTTGATCTTACGGTGGCCATACACTTTGATAAATGATCAATATATTTTCTAAACTGTAGTCAAAAACCCACTCAGTCGATATGACACAGAGGGAAGTGGATTCTGTTCAATAATGAAGATACAATCATAACTGTGAACAATGATAAATTATCAATCATCTCTGTTTCCAACATGCAATCTCATAATCTGATCAATCGAAATACGATCGTATTCATGAAAAAGTATCTCAGGGCTGCTGAACGATGCAAAGCGATCGATCATTTTCTCTCCTGGTCAATTTAATCAGTTTGATTGAATTCAGTCTAAAGTGATTCCAAGATTGATCAGGGAAGTGATGGCTATTTCATTGTTTACAGATTAGATTTGTTTGATCATTTTGCAAAATTGAAGTATGTGTGGCCATCATTAGACCTCATGTACATTACAGCTTCTAAATGAGAGTTTAGGAGCTTTTGGTGTTTTTTTGCCAAAGCCCCTGAACTCAATTCACTAAAAGCCTATCTGACTTTAGAAGCAGCAGTGTGTAGGGGCAGTTAAATGTCCCTCTCCTGATTGCAGAAGAATCAAGTTCAGGTGGGGAACATTTTGGCCAAGAAATCGCCAATCGTGGCAAAAACGTGTGTAAATGCGCCTAAGCACTAGCTGTATTTAGAACGTAGGCATTAATTTAAATGGCAAGTACTCTGAACAATTAACTGAATAAACATCCAAGCGCTAAACGCAGTATTGCTTTTACACACGTTTTTGACGCGTTTAGCATTTTTCTACTTCCAGTAGAGTATAAGTGTTACTAAACCCTGGACCCTGCATTCCCTATATCTGGTCTCCCCGGACCCTGCATTCCCTATATCTGGTCTCCCCGGACCCTGCATTCACTATATCTGGTCTCCCCGGACCCTGCATTCACTATATCTGGTGTCCCCGGACCCTGCATTCACTATATCTGGTGTCCCCGGACCCTGCATTCACTATATCTGGTCTCCCTGGACCCCGCATTCCCTATATCTGGTCTCCCCGGACCCTGCATTCACTATATCTGGTCTCCCAGGACCCTGCATTCACTGTATCTGGTCTCCCAGGACCCTGCATTCACTGTATCTGGTCTCCCCGGACCCTGCATTCCCTATATCTGGTCTCCCCGGACCCTGCATTCACTATATCTGGTCTCCCCAGACCCTGCATTCACTGTATCTGGTCTCCCCGGTCCCTGCATTCACTATATCCGGTCTCCCCGGACCCTGCATTCACTGTATCTGGTCTCCCCGGACCCTGCATTCACTATATCCGGTCTCCCCGGACCCTGCATTCACTATATCTGGTCTCCCCGGACCCTGCATTCACTATATCTGGTCTCCCCGGATCTTGCATTCACTATATCTGGTCTCCCCGGACCCTGCAGTCACTATATCTGGTCTCTCCAGACCCTGCATTCAGAGACCCTATATCTTGTCTCCCACAGTACACAGAACATATTTTAGTAAATATAAAATGCTAAATACCTTTTCTCATCAGCAGTTAGAGCAGTCTTGTGATTTCAGCTGAGCACAGGTTAAAGCTTGAAGGAGGAGTTTTTTTTTTTTGCTCTAGGAGGATGCAGAACCCCTTACCTCTGCCTGGACAGTGCTGATTGGCCCTGTACTGATCACATGAATTCTCCCAAGAAAAAAAAAAAAAATTCTAGCAATACACACTAAACTGAGCATGTGCATGTGGCTACGGGTTCAGTCTGTCTTATCAGGGGACATCTGAACAAGAGGAGGGGCAGAGAAAACAGGATCAAACGGTCTTTTTGCACAATGCAGAGGATTAACCCCTTAGGTTCCACAGTGAGTATAACAAGCATGCTTTACTGTATATACAGACTGATTGTACTGTTGTGGGTTTAGTAACACTTTACCGTCTATGGCAATTCCAGTGTACATGTAGCCTCAGACTGACTTTTTCCTGGAACAGTCAGTAGATGGCGCCCTACAGCTGGGCTGCTGCAGCATGACAATTGTACAAAGCATCAAATTCTCAAATATTAATACATTCCGGATTCCCCTGCATTGAAAGCAGCAGTAACTATGGATCCATTGTGATAAATCAATTAATTGAAGGTGTTGGTAACAGGAAGATCATTTGTTCCAGTCATTGGTTAAGGTGCATGCAGCGTCAACCTGGCCTTAAACCACAGAGGATACAATTACCTCTAATTATTACATTGGTTTAGCGCGGCTCCTCATTGTAAGAATGAGCAAAGTGTCAGGGATGGAGAGAGCTCAGGGGTTTGGAAAGGGGGCCTTCTGGCCGTTTTACACCCTTTTCAATCTAAAGAGCAACATAAAAAAGTTAGCAGGTTAACTGGAGTCTTCATCCTGTATACAAAGTTATCTGAAGTTAAGAAAAAAGCAGACACTAAATTACTGTCTGCTTGACTGAACAATGAAACTAATATTGAGGCTACATTCACACATAAGCGTCACATTTTCCAGCGTTTTTAATCACAGACTGTACTCCCCTGTCACCATTTTTCTCTTGGTGTCCGGAAAACACATCAAAAGTGACTCGTGCTTACAGCAGAGGAACAAGGTAGCAGACAGAAATGACACTTAGTGCTCTGGATTGAGACAAGTACACACTATAGAAGGATGTGCTTTGTTCATATTGCATGTCTGAGGTTTACAACCACTGTACTGTACTATAGAATGGTACGATCATCTATACATTTACCAACAACCATTTTTAGGGTAAATTTCCCAAGTCAGTTGTCATTTTTCTAAGCATTATGTTTGTTCCTTGTGGTATGATCTCACTGGTGACAGAAGGGACAGCTTGTGATCTAGCAGTAACTTTATTGATTCCATCATAGCTGACCTCTGTTCACAATCACCCCCTAAATCACCATTCTCTGTATTTCAGAGGTCACGATGTTTCTGATAAACTCAGAGCAAAGCTCTACAGGGGGATATGGTGTGACCCCAACAGGAGCAGAAGAGGAAAAACCAACTACAGGTGAGAACATTCCCGAAATATAAGACGACATAGTGAATAGGAACTGCAGGAAAATTGGAGAGATGCATCTGCCAACTGTTGAGATATTCTATCACATCCTGTTCTATAGCCAAAATGAGGGAATTCCCAGAACTAGAGTAAGGGAGGGTTAGAACCCCCGTCAGTTTTTTTGCCATTTGTATCCCATTATAAAGATTTCCCTTCACATCCTGTCCAGGGGCAGACTGACAACTCATGGGGCCCCCGGGCAATAGGGTATCATGGGGCCCCTGTGTCCTTACCCAAACTCAAAAAAGCCTATGAAAAAGGTACCAGGGGCATCTCATGGGGCCCCCTACTGACCCCAAGCCCTCGGGTAGTGCCAGAGTTTCTAAATGGTCAGCCCGCCCCTGGACCTGTCCCATATCCAATACAGGTGAGGGAATTCCTGGTAGTCACTAAAATTAGTGTCCCCATTGGAAGATTTCCCCTCTACTCCTGTTTTGGTGACCAATCAAAATTTGGATTTTCTTTCATTTTTGGTGATAAAGGTCACTGGAACAAAGAGCGTGAATCTCCCTATCAGGGACACAGACACCAAAAAAAAAACAAAAAAAAAAAAAACACGTGTTCTGACCTCTGTTGATCTTATGCAAAAAAAAAAAAGTCTGGGCTTTGGTTGTATCCTAAAAGGAGCAGTTTTCATAGTTTCACATATTTGCTGATCCATATTTCAAATATCAAATGCAGATGCTCCTTCTAGTGCAGGGGTGTCAGACTGGCGGCCCTCCATCTGTTGCCAAACTACAAGTCCCATCATGCCTCTACCTTTAGCAGTTATGCTTGTAACTGTCAATCTTGCAATGCCTCATGGGACTTGTAGTTTGACAACAGCTGGAGGGCCGCCAGTTTGACGCCTGTGCTCTAGTGGCTCTATGGCTGCATAACATGTAGAATATACAGTATATCCGCTTGCCGGCCACATCAAATACATATAGAGCGGCTCTTCTGCGCTGGATCACATACCTACCGGTAGTACATTATCAGCTGGTCCGGGTAGGGCGCACACCCGTCGAACCAGCTGTGCTGTGATTCGTTACAGCACAAGTCAATCAGCAGGTCCCAGCTAATTATTGTCCTCCGGGATCCGCTGATCAGCTCAGTGATGGTAAACATCATAGAGGCCGGCATCTTCACTGTGGGCACCCGGCTGTGACAGTTTGCGGATTCACAGCCGGGTGCCAACTGCACATGCGCGAGTAGCCCCTGAATGGCCCCGTCGTCTTCTGGGACCTGTCATGTGTCCCCCAAGACTTCGGGGAGGGAGGGTAGGAGGACAACTTCCGTTTCTGATCGCCTAGGCAATCGCAGCAAAAGTGGGAGTGGGTACCTGTCAAATTTGGGTACCCGTCCCGCTCCTCAATCCTTAATGGGGAGCGGGGGACCAATCTTTAAAGTGGCACTTCCCCTTTTGGGTGGAACTCCATTTTAACCCTTACCTACCCAGTGTCATTAGTTCAGTGTCAGTACATATTGTTAGCACTGATCACTGTATTAGTGTCACTGGTGAAGTCAGTGTCAGTTAGCCAGTTCCCACTCTGTGTCTGTTAGTGTCAGATTGCCCGCCGCACTATTGCAGTACTGCTGTGAGTCGCTGATTGCTGCCATTTCTAGGATTAAAAAAATTATATTAATAAACATTCCAGTATGTATACCGCCATTTGTAGACGCTAAACTTTCACACAAACCAATTAATTTACACTTATTGGGATTTTTTTTTTTTTTTACCAAAGACATGTATTAGAATATATTTTGGCCTAAATTTATGAAGAAATTAGATTTTTAAAATTTCTTTATTGGATAGGTTTTATAGCAAAAAGTAAAAAAAGATTGTTTTTTTTTAATTAATAAAAAATCCAGTGGTGATCAAATACCACTAGAAGAAAGCTCTATGTGTGTGTGAAAAAATTCTATAAATTTTATTTGGGTACAGCGTTGCATGACCGCCCAATTGTCCGTTAAAGTAGTACAGTGCTAAATAGCAAAAAATGTCCTGGTCATGAAGGGGGTAAATCTTCCGGAGGGCAAGTGGTTAAATATATACAATCCTGGTTAGATAAACAGAACATTCCATTTCACTGTAGGTCCTCTCTGAAATTGCTCTTTAAAATCGAAGTAACCACATTCTGTAACATATCAGCTTTAACATCTGTTGCAGCACTTAATAATAACTTATAAATGTGCATCTGCATTTACAGTTTTCTATTAGCAAACCTGCAAAGTGTGATGGGATGGCAACAATGCTGCACTGTCCCTGAATTCAGAGCAGAGTTGTCACCCTCATGTAGTCTGTGCCTGCTTTCACTACAGTGGAATTAGAAAATGCTGCAGGGGGCATGGAGATGTGTTTTATTGTTTTAAAATGCTGCTTACTGTAAAATAACCTCTGGTGATGCTTCCATGAAGGTCCTTGTTCAGACTCCTGTTATGGGGTGACAACTGTTTAGATTTACATTTCAGAAGCAAATATTTTTATATGTTTTAAGGTGAATGCTGCAGACTGTGATGTAAAGGGGAACACCGCGGACTGTAATGTAAATGGGAATTCTGATATAAGGGGGTCTTTAGTCACCAGAGACCCTCTTACACAAGAGTCCCCAGAGTTCCCCTTACATCAGAGTTCTCCTTCACATCAGAATCTGCAGGGTTCCCCCTTAGAGTAAAGGGGGACCTCTGCAGACCCTGATGGAAAGGGGAACTCTGATTTAAGGGGGACACTGTGGGACTATGATGTAAGGTAGTCTCTGGCCACCAAAGCCCCTCCCTTTACATCATAGTCAGCAGTGTTCCCCTTTACATCAGGGTCCACAGAGAGGGGGGAGACTGAGGGTGGGGGGGGGGTGACAGAGAGAGAGGGATGAGGGGGGAGATGATAGAGAGACCCCTAGCCCAGTCCTGATCTGTTTGTGAATGATGCCCGGTACCTGATGGCAGCAGCTGGGGCCCGGCCTCTTTGACTGGGGGAGCTCTGCTACTTCCAGCGGCTCCCTGGAAGTTCTATTACTTATGGCAGAAAGAATATTACATCGCTTAGATGGCGGTTTGTCGCTCGATTTGCACTGGCGGAAAGGTTTAATCACTTGCAAGGAGCCAAAAAAGAAAACAGTCTACTTTTGGGCCTTAAAGGTGAATTCCGGTCCTGAAAACTGTCATTTATTATCCCAACATAGCCACAAGGGATAGCAGGCACAGACTACTTCCAGTGGCTCCCCGTGCCCCCCGCCTGTCCTCATCTTCTAGACCCCCAGCCTGTCCTCCGGTCAATAGGCCTCACTGCTGATGTTGGAGCGGAGTTTGGAGAAGTCCAGGTTCAGGGAAGCGCCATGGATGCTGCGTTGGCTGCGGATCGGCTTCTTTGGGGGTGGGGAGGTGGTGGAGCTCTTCTGCCTCTCGGGCGCTCAAGCCTAGATGCCCTTGCTGTCCACCTTCCCCGTGGCTTCTGTCTTTGGGGCCGTCTGCATCCGGAGGACGCCACTAATTGCTGCCACGTAGCCTGCAGCTGCTTGCTCCTCCGAACCCGTAGAGAGAGAGAGACGCAGAATTCTCTCTCCAGATGGGCGTGGCGGGCGCCTCTCTATGAAGGGCGCCTATAGGCACCTGCCTAATGGGAAATCCAGCCCTGCCCCTGGTGGAGACAGCAAGCAGCCATGCATCAGAAAGCTGCTCCAGAGGAATAATTTACAGCCAACATTCACCCTAGGTTCACATCTGTGCAGGTGGTTCCGCTGCTGATCCGCACGAAAATCTGTGCTGCCACACCACCCGCACAGAGAATTGTGGACCCAAGGGCAGGTGGCATTAGTTCTAATGGCATGCCGCCCGCACTGGGAAATGCAACCGTACTGGGAACCGAGGTTCCGGTGCAGGCTGCATTTTCCAAAGAAGTGCAGGGACTTATTTGAATGGGCAAAACGCGTCCCGCACGGCCACATAGGTGTGAACCAGGGGTAAAGTGTATTTAGACAGGAAGTGGCTGAAAGGGGATGCAGGAGATCAGCAGCACTGAGATGTAATGGCGAGTTTAGATTTACAGCTATATTAATGAATGGTGAGTGGTGTGCACAGCTTTCTGCCAATACCATTGGATTTTTCCACTGCTGAACATTCAGCGCCAGCAGCGTACATTCTGTTCTCCTATGCCATACATCTGAATGGGTTTAGTGCAGTTCAGCCAAGTCAGAAAGGGTTAACATTTTCCTGCAGGCACCTCCATGCCCTGGCTGGGATCTGTACCCTTCCTCCTCAGGCACGCCGGGGCGGGAGCGAGCAGGACGCCGGCCATGGAATTAGCGCTAATGGTATTGGCTTCGCAGCCACGTCCTACATTTCTAGAGAGAAACGGCTTTCATGCTCTGTAAATTGTGCTTCATCTCAGCTGGTGGGGTCTGAGCCACCTGGATGCAATCAATGTCAGAATAGGAGCCGGAACACCTCGCAGCCGCGGTCAGCCCGCCCGACCGCACCGCGCTTCGATCGATGGCAAAAGAGCGTTTAAAGATTGACGGAACCGAATGCATTTGGCATTTCAGAACAGCCACACTGCAAAAATAAAGGTTTAAAGAGGAACTCCGGCCTTCCCTTCAGTCTTGCACAGTTGTACCGGCTCCTCTCCTGGACTGAAATGCTTACTCTGATGTCACTGCACACTGTGAGCTTCTCACAATGTGCATTAGAAGCTGCAACAAGTCAGATAGAGCCTGCCTCATTTCCTGGCTGGGGGGCATCATCTAGTCCTTTCTTCCACAGCCTGACTGTCCCTGGCCCGCCTCTTTCATTCATTGGATTTCAGTTCTTTCAATCGTGGAGACTCAGCATCACATGTGAACATTACCTAGGGTGGTCTGCATGCAGATATTAACCCTCTTCCTGCTGCAGTGCCTTTCTGGGATTCTTGTCCATTAGAAAAATGTTTCCCTTAACGTTGAACTTTTCCTCTATGCAGGAGCTTCCTGTAATAAAGACTGCTCACTGCTGCTCTCTCCACTTGTGCAGGGTGACTGGTCTTGTCACCGCCCCCTCCTGTAGTTTTCTGCAGGCAGCCTGTAGTGAGTGGAGCCTGCTTGGCCCCTCCCACAGCTCTGCCATATACTTCACAGTGATGATGTCAGTGTCACAGTGCTACTATTGCAAGGTAATATCTGGATTTGCAAAGGCATTGTGATGGATTTATATCCCTTGTGGCTATTTTGGGATAATAAATGACAGTTTTTAGGACCGTAATTCACCTTTAAGGCCCAGAAGTAGTCTGTTTTTTTTTTTTTTGTCCTTGCAAGTGATTAAACCTTTCCGCCAGTGCAAATCGAGCGACAAACCGCCATCTAAGCGATGTAATATTCTTTCTGCCATAAGTAATAGAACTTCAAGTTCAATTAAATGAATTAGTGATGAAACGGCGCTTGTCTTTCATACTGCTTGGATGTCGCTCTTCAATGCGTCTAGCCCAGGCAGGATGAAAGCCGATCGCCTTCCCCACAACGAGGGAGATAAAACGAGGATTGCATTCGGTAATTGCGGGACTGGGACAAATAATTAGTAAATTAATTGGGAGTAATTGTGTCGGATCACAGGCTGGAACACAGCAATAAAGAGCTCAACCTCGACGCTTAAAGGGTGTATGTGTTTTATCTTCCTGGGAACCTGTGGCGGTATGGCGCGGTATCACAAATGGCGATAAACAGAGTACTCTGAGCGGTGGGGATCAATCTACTACAAACTGATGCTCCAGGCGAAAATTATATCTCACCTTCAGCCTCCCTTCAGTCTTGCACAGTTGTACCGGCTCCTCTCCTAGACTGAAATTGCTTACTCTGATTTCACTGCACACTGTGAGCTTCTCACAGTGTGCATTAGAATCTGCAGCAAGTTAGATAGAGTCCGCCTCATTTCCTGGCTAGAGGACATCCAGCATCATCTAGATCAGTGGTTCTCAACCTTCCTGATTTGATTTGATCTACCTTGGTCTGGCCTGGGGCTGGGGACGCAAAAAGTCCGCAAACTCAGTGCCCCCTGAGTAGTCGCCTCAGGGGTGTCACTAGTAACACTTGGGTGTGGGACCCCACGGTGTGAAGATGACACATGGTCACTGTTTTTTCACCTCTTTTTGCACAGCGCCCTAAGGACCAGGCCTTTTGGCTAAGTTCAGGGCAATTTTTGCTACGGGCCTTAGGGCCTGGTCTGTGCACAATTCGGCACGGTACCACTTTTTTATTTTTTCTTTCTCTTATTTATTTATTTATTATGCACTTACCCACGTTTGTCACTTTTTCTTTGCCTTATGTGTGTGTTTTTCACGGATGGAGGGTGTGGGTCCTCGGGCCTACCCTGAAGTCTAGGGGGAGGATGTGTGGCCATACGGTTCCTTCCTCCCCTGATCCCTAGAGGACTCTTCTTCGGGAGAGTCCCCTTGCCTAGTACTGAATGTCCGGCTTCGGCTGGGCATAGGGAACGGTGGTCCACCAGGCCTTTTGGCCAGGAGGACCAAGTGGGAACCTTGTCCCCGTCAGGAGCTTCGTGCCCCGGGGGATCAGGGTAAGCGGTCCAAGCCCCTTTAGGGGTAGGACACAGCACACCCCTAAGTGCACTTTTTGTGTGGTGTTTTTGCACTTGCACTTTTTTGTGAAACACTTACGGGTTTTTCGTTATAGTTGCACGTTTGCGGACTTAAAAAAAAAAAGTGGTTCTCAACCTTCCTAATGCCGCGACCCTTTAATACAGTTCCTCATGTTGTGGTGACCCCCAACCATAAAATTATTTTCGTTGATACTTCATAACTGTAATTTTGCAGTGGGAGGAATAGTGCCACATCACTGATGTCAGTGGGAGGAATAGTGTCCCATCGTTGGTATCAGTGGGAGGAATAGTGCCACATTGTTGGTGTCAGTGGGAGGAATAGTGCCCCATATCATTGGTGTCAGTGTGGGAGGAGGAATAGCGTCCCATCATTGGTGTCAGTGGGGGGGATGAATAGTGCCCCATCATTGATACTAGTGTGGGGGGGAATTGTGCCCCATCATTGTTGTCAGTGGGGGGGGGGGGGTAGTGCCCCATCGTTGGTGTCAGTGGGGGGAGGAATAGTGCCCCATCGTTGGTGTCAGTGGGGGGAGGAATAGTTCCCCATCGTTGGTGTCAGTGGGGGGGGGGAGGAAATAGTGCCCCATCATTGGTGTCAGTGGGAGGAATAGTGCCCCATCATTGGTATTAGTGACACCAATGATGGGGCACTATTCCTCCCACTGACACCAATGATACTTACCTTGCTGACTTCTGCTCCAGCCTGGGCTCGCTCCCTCCCTCTCCCATCTACAGCCAGCATACCTGGCTGCAGCAGCACCATCTGCACGCTACAGACACTTACCTGTCAGCTGTCTTCCTTCTCCGGCCACTCCCTCGCTCGATCTTCTTTGATCTTCGCGCTGCTGCTTGGCTCCTCCTCCTCGCCGGTGATTGGCCGCCTGTGTGCTTCTCCTGAGCTACAGTACCGGCGGCCAATTACTGGCGAGGAGGCGGAGCTGTTGAGTGATTCCGGGGATATGGCCAGATGACAGGGGTGGCATGTCATCCTGAGCACACATCGCGGTCCAGGGAAATGTGGACGTATCTGCATGTCGGCGGACCTGCCTGGAAACGGATAGAGGAGCGGTGTCTCACTTCCTAAGACCATCGGATATATATGTTTTCCAATGGTCTTAGGAGACCCCTGTGAAAGGGTTGTTCGACCCCAAAAGGGGTCGCGGCCCACAGGTTGAGAACCGCTGATCTAGCCCTTTTCTCCCCAGTCTGGCTGTCCCTGGCCCGCCCCTTTCATGCACTGCATTTCAGTTCCTTCAGTCATGGAGGCTCAGCATCACATGTGGGTGTTACCTAGGGAGGTCTGTCTAGGAACCCAAATTCCACCAAACCAACACCACCCATCAAGGCATTGTGATGTTTGCATAACTCTTCCCCAGAGCCCGCCCACTTCTTGCATCAGGACTGCGAACTCTTGGCGTCCTAAGGCTAACCTAAGAGGAGTCCATTTAGTAAGACTACATTAAGGCTATTTTCACACTGAGGAGTTTTTGAAGCGTTTTTGCGTAAAAAAAAAAAGCTCAAAAAAAATGCGTCCCTATGCATGTGAATGTATATCTATGTACGTTTTCATACTGAGGCGGTGCGGTGTAAAAACTCCTGCTTGCAGCATCTTTGGTGAGTTAAAAAAAACGCCCCCAAAACGCCTCTTCCTATTGAATTCAATGGAAAACGCCTGAAAAGCGCCACAAAAAGAAGAGAGCATTTTTGGAGCAGTTTGTAAGTTATGTGTCTTTTAAAAATGCTCAGCGCAGCAAAAGCACGGTAAAAACGCCTATGTGCAGGGGCGGACTGACCATTTGGAAACTCGGGCACTGCCCGAGGGCCTGGGGTACGTAGGGGGCCCCATGAGATGTCCCTGGTGCCTTTTTCATAGGCTTTTTTGAGTTTGGGCAAGGACACAGGGGCTCCATGATCCCCTATTGCCTGGGGGTCCCCATGAGTTGTCAGTCCACCCCTGCCTATGTGTTTTTGTGGCGGATCAGTGTGAAAGTAGCCTAAGATGTGCAGCAAGATTGTGCATTCATGTTGCTTTTCAGAGGTGGTTTAAACTCCATAAATGTTGCAACACTGTGCCATATGCATGCATTGTGCTGAGTGGTTGCAGCACAGCCCCGTTGGCTTGACTGGGTCGTGTTCGGGGGGGGGGGGGGGGGGGGGTACTGCCCACTAAATGTTATGGGGAATCATTTTTGTTTTGCACAGCCCCCAAGCAAAGCATTGCAGGTATGGTATGTGAACACCCCTGCCAGCTTGAGGGAGTTAAAAACAGAGCTCCACTGCATGTTTTTTTACTACTCTTATGGTCCTTCCACACAATACTGATGTATGAATGACGGATCTTCCTGGCAGAAAGTTCCCACACAAGTACAGTCTGTATACTGCAGACCTATACACAAGTAAATGTTCCACTAGCTCCCAGCATACCAAATGTTCAAAAATTATTATTATACAGTAATATATACAAATAATATAATCTACTATTTAAGGATGGGGGGGGGGGGGAAGTTATACATGTAAAACACTGACCAGTAATTATTACAGGTATTTATGTACCACCATCAATTTACGCAGCACTTTACATATATATTGTACATTCACATCAGTCCCTAACCCTCAAGGAGTGTACAACCTAAAGTCCCTAACTCATACATATACTAGGGCCAATTAACCTACCAGAATGTCTTTGGAATGTGGGAGGAAACCGGAGTACCCAGAGGAAACCCACACAGGCACAGGGAGAACATACAAGCTCCAGCCAGGTGGCGCTGTGGTTGGTATTTGAACCAACGACCCTAGTGCTGCCGGGTGGAAGTGCTAACTACTTTGCCACTGTGCAATAATGCAGATCTTTTTTTTCCCTTCTAATGTACTGATATTTATGTACCTGTGTGTACAGGCCTTTAAAAAACAATGGGTTGCATTCAGATCAGTAAAAAAAAATCCTTAATGACTGAAAACACGCCATTTTTGGAGCCCGCATGTAAGAGCCCTAAAAAGTGGAACTTTAGCAACTGCTGAAATTCTACTTCCCATGGAGGACTCATCACAGCTTCCATAGTTACACTTCCTACTGACCTTCATCCTGGGCTCCCCTTAACCATTTCAATACCGGACAGTTTTATCCCCTTCCTGCCCAGGCCATTTTTCACGTTTCAGCGCTCTCACACTTTGAATGACAATTGCGCGGTCATACAACATTGTACCCAAACTAAAATTTTATCATTTTCTTTACACAACTAGAGCTTTCCTTTGGTGGTATTTAATCACCACTGGGTTTTTTTATTTTTTGCTAAATTAACAAAAAAAGACCAAAAATTTTGAAAAAAAACCAAATTTTTCTTTGTTTCTGTTATAAAAGTTTACAAATAAATAATTGTTCTTCATAAATTTAGGCCGAGATGTGTTCTACTACATGTCTTTGGTGAAAATAACCCAAATTAGTATTTATTATTTAGTTTGTAGGAAAGTTATAGAGTTCACAAACTATGGTATAGATCTGAAAATTGATCAATCCTGAAGTACTGACGGCCAATCTAATTTCTTGAGGTCCAAGAATGTCAGAATAGTACAGATATCCCCCAAATGACCCCTTTTTGTAAAGTAGACAGTCCGACGTACTTCATAAGAGGCATGGCGAGTTTTTTGAAGTTGTATTTTTTTGTCATAATTTTTCGGAAAATGAAAAAATTAAAAAAATTATTTTCACTATTTTTTTTTTTTACATACTGTGACCAGTGCAGTACAGCGTCATCATATAACTGGCATGGCGGTGATCAGGGACACTGACTGGTGACACTATGAAAAAAAAAATATATATATATATTTTTTTATTTTTTTTTATTTTTTTATTATTTTTAATTTTTTATTACATTTTTTTTTATTTTTTTAAGATTTTTTTTTCATATTTTACTATGACCAAAGTAGTACAATGTTACCATAGTAACATTGTACTACTTTGGGGAAGTGATCAGTATTTTTTTTTTTACACAATTTGCTTATAGCAAAGAATTACTTTGCTATAAGCAAGCATTTACCTGAATGACATCAATTCATTCAGGGTTTTTTTTTTTTGTGCTTAGCTGTGATTTGGCCACAGCTAATCACATGACATGTGCATGTGATTAGCTGTGACCATTCACAGCTAGGCAGTAGTATACAATGGATGGCATGAATGAAGCCATCCATTGTATACAACTGTCATGTGACCTGCTGTGATTGGTCACAGCAGGTCACATGGTACCGGCAACGGGGTCCGAGGTACACGGCCGGTGACAGATCGCGCCGCTGCTCGTCTCTGCAAGCGCGTGAACTGCGCTTGTGCGGGAGGGCGCCATATGGCGGTCTCCCGGAAAGGTAATGCACTTTTGCGGACGCCATTTGGCCATAGGCCAGGCATCAAATGGTTAATAACAATGGTAGTATTAGCTGTGTAAAGTCACGTTAAAAACGCAAGTTTTTCATCATTTTTGCATTAGCGTCTAGCCACGTTTTTCTTTTACACACAAAAAAAAAAATAAAATCTGCTCAAAAATGCCAGTTTGCCACGTTTTTTAGCGTTAGAGAATTTTTACAGCTAAAAATCTCCTCTAGAAACCCACTAGTTCTTGGTGTTTTTTCCAGCCAAAAACTGCTGATCAAAAATGCCAAAAGCCAAAAACAACCGCTGTAAAAATGTCCAGTGTGAATGAGGACTAACAGTGAATTTGGTTTTCATTCTGAAAAGTCCATTCATTCCAAAATCAAATGTTAAAATCAACGACATTTGTCTGGTCATTAAATGTACAAAGAATTTTCAGATGAATGCTCATTTGAAAAATGTACAAGTGTATAGCCACTATAACCTGCAAAAGAAGAGTGCTGCTCCTTGGAGAACAGCGATCTGCAATCCACAAGCCGTTGTAGTGATCTATTCAGCATAGTACACCAAGCTCGTCCTCTATGATACTGGATCCATTCTTTGCAGGCTCAAGGTGGTTTTAGGATATTTAGATCATTCTAAGGTTTATCCCTTTTGATAAGTACTGTATCTCATAATATGGGTGAAGGAATCACAAGTGGAGTTGAGGGCAGCATACAGATTGGTTGGAATATCACAGTGGAAGGGACATGAAATTTGTGTTGATGCGTACCTGCCTGGCCTTCAGAACCTATCCCTTTGGCACATCTCCGCAAGTGAGGGAAATTTGCAAACACCACAGTTTTGGAACTTCCATAGCAGCTCACCCTTGCACATTCATGGAGAAACCCACACATGCTCAGATGTGCGGAAAACCCATGTGTGCTCAAATGTGCCGCAGGGCTCTGCCAGGACCCAAAGCCTTGTGGCACATCAGTGCACATGCAAAAACCCTCACTGTCCTCTGTACAATAAAATATTCCATACTAATCACAAATCCACACTAAAACAAAAGAAATAGTAATCCTGAACAATTAACCCAATCCACATCTGCTACTTTCAAATGATTGAATACATGGGATAATGTAGCGATTATATATAAACCTAAAACGCCATAGCTCCCAACTGTCACTGATTTGGAGGGACTGTCCCTCTTGAGAGCAAATCCTCTGTTCTATGTGCAGCCTCCGTTTTCTCTCTTTTTGTTTTGATGTTTATATCTCACACAAATTGTAGTATTTTAACACCAAAGGTGTTATGCTGCAGGAAACTTTTAATTTATCTTATATATCAGGGGTCGCCAAACTTTCTAAGCAAAGGGCCAGTTTACTGTCCTTCAGATTTTAGGGGAGCTGCACAGTGGCCACTGAGGGCAGGAAATGCCCCAGAGGGAGTAGACAACATCTCAGACTTGTTTGTCAGTGGGGGGTAAAAAAAATATTACATAGTGCATGTGGTCAGTAGGAAGAGGAACAGTGCCCCATCACTGGTGTCGGTGGGGGAATAGAGACCCATTGTTAGTGTCAGTAGGAGGAATCGTGCCCATCATTGGTGTCAATGGGAGGAGGAGTGCTCCATCGTTGCTGTCAGTGGGAGGAAGAGTGCCCCATGCTTGGTGTCAGTGGGAGGAAGAGTGCCCCATGTTTGGAGTCAGTGGGAGGAAGAGTGCCCCATGCTTGGTGTCAGTGGGAGGAAGAGTGCCCCATGCTTGGTGTCAGTGGGAGGAAGAGTGCCCCATGCTTGGTGTCAGTGGGAGGAAGAGTTCCTCATCACTGATGTTTGTGGGAGGAAGAGTGCCCCATGATTGTGTCACTGGCAAGAAAAGAATACAGCCCCATCATTGGTGTTAGTGGGAGGAAGACTGCCCCAGTGTTGATATCAGTGGGAGGAAGAGTGTCCCATTGTTGGTGTCAGTGTTAAGAATAGTGCCAATTGTTGGTGACAGTGGGAGAAATAGTGCCTTATATAAATGGGAGGAATAATGCCCCAAGGACTGAATAAAGGCAAGAAAATGGACATATCCGGCCCACGGACCACAGTTTGAAGACCACTGCTCTAAATTACTGCATTTGTGTGGTCACCGTGGCAACTGGAAATTGCATTCTGGCACCTTGGTTCACACACCGCCTCCCATTGACTTCAATGCAAAATCGCATCCTATTGGCACGTATTGATGCATACATATCCTTATTTTAAATGGGTTAAAGGTAGAATAGAATTCGGGATTGTGTAGTGGAGTTGAAAAGTGGACAGGAAAAAAAGGAGAGGCCGAGTTTGGACACATCGAGAATTTGTTACCACTGGTTCTTATTAATAGAGAAGCCACTCAACATTCGAAGTTAGAGCATTATCTGGGAGGGGGTGGTTAGCTCTTGTCTATACAGTAAGTATGGTGAGTATCGGTTGGTGGATGGCCCATTGGTCGGGTGAGGGTTCCTGGTTTTTGACAAGATGTCAATACATGCAGAGGACGTTTTATAAGTTTGTCCACATACCCAGATTCTTTTGAATTTGGAGGAGCTGACGTAACATATGTGAGAATTTTTCAATAAATCAAAAGCTGGTCATAGATGATTTGATTTTCTTTCCTGCAACCACAGGTTGCAGGAAAGAAAATTCCTCAATTTCACATCAACACAGTCAGTGTTGATGGAAGAATCCTTCCAACAGAGCTGTTGTGTTCTCCTGGCAGGTACGACTCCCCGCTTGGACAACACAGTGACACAGTAGCCACTGCCAATGTTTGCATGAAAAAACTGACATGCTGGATGTAAGTCATACAAAAGTTAATTTGGGTACATTCAGCTTGCCCATAGAGGGTTCTAATCTCTGCTGGTTCCTGGTGAGCCAGCCAAAATTTGAACCATATATGGTTCTCTTTTTTGGAACCAACCCTTGATAGATGAACTGGTTGGGAGAGTTATTTGGTGCCAAGGTAACAACCGAAGGACCCACTAACCAGACTTTGCTTATAATGTTCTCTGTACTTTAGAGATCACGTCTTTGACATTCCCAAAATGGAACATGACATGGGAAAACACTGTGACAGGCGAAGATGAAGAAGATACAACTACCGGTAATCAGATATTCAGAGAAGCCATATTCCTTAAGACTGGAATTGCACATTTCAAAATAGTTGCAATATCACCTTTCTCTCTTCACAGCTACTGGATTCTTTGGAGGAGAAACATTACCATCTGGTGACAACACCATCCAGCAGAATGAGACCACAGGTAATTGGTTTTACATCAAGACCTTACTCCCCCTACAAAAGAAAAGGAAAACTCAAACATCTGTTGTCCATGGTGACCACAGCAGATATTAGTATTATAGGTACTTATATAGAGCCATCAATTTACACAGCGCTTTACATATATATTGTACATTCCAATCAGTCCCTAATGCTCAAGGAGTGTACAACCTAAAGTCCCTAACTCACATTCATACATACACATACTAGGGCCACTGTAGACAGGATCCAATTAACCAACCAGCATGTCTTTGGAGTGTGGGTGGAAACTGGATTATCCAAGGAAACCCACACAGGCACTGGGAGAACATGCAAACTCCAGGCAGGCAGTGCCATGGTTGGGATTCAAACCAACAACCCTAATACTGCCAGGTGAAAGTGCTTACCATTTAGCCATTGTGCTGCCCTAGATATCCTCTGTCTTGTTGTGTTTTGCAGACCACGGTTGCAGAGGTATCTGAATAGTTATGTGTTCCTGCCAAATACTCATGTTTTTGCACTTTTGCAATAAAGACCTCTTCTTCCATTGTCTTTAAAGGCAGATTTTAATTTGGGTTCGTTTTTCAAGCTGGAAAATCTGAGCGCTGAAAAATCTGTTTTTGCACTTTTCTTGCATTCCCCATTCCACACGATAATTTGATATTGGTTATAAATTGTTGAGCAGCTGACATTTGTCATTTTTGCATTGCTCAGTGCACAAAATAGTAGGTCTTCAGCCAGGGGCGGACTGACCATTTGGAAACTCGGGCACTGCCCGAGGGCCCGGGGTCAGCAGGGGGCCCCATGAGATGCCCCTGGTACCTTTTTCATAGGCTTTTTTGAGTTTGGGCAAGGACACAGGGGCCCCATGATCCCCTATTGCCCGGGGGCCCCATGAGTTGTCAGTCCGCCCCTGTCTTCAGCTAACTGGTGCTGCTGTACTGTATCCTAGGATCCTTTTTCATTTATGTGGATATTGCGCATTAACATGCGTTTAATTTAACACACTAAAAAATCAGATGTGCCACAAAATTGCAACACAATGCACCGCAACTCATGGTGTACTGTATATACAAGTAGTTTATTGTCATGCGCTGCAACCCATATTGGCTTCTTTTGTGCTTTGGAGCACTGAGAGGCAAATAATATATGTGGCTGTGCATTACTGCAACCTGTAGATGGAATTAGGCTGTGTGGGTTGGAGTAACACCCCATAAGCTTGTGAATGGCCCATTGTTGGTACTCCCATGGCTTAGAGCAGGATTACGTTTGCAAAGGAACTATAATAGAGAGATGTTTTTGCAATGGAGACTTTCTTGTTATAATGTTTTTAAGGCAGCCCATACATTTTAGGCTGCTTTCACACTGACCTGTGTTCTTCAGTTAAAAAAGTGGAAGAAAAATGCATCCCCTTTAATCCTATGGTGCTCTTCACCCTGATCAGTTGTGCTTCAGTTGCAGTGAAAAGAATCCTGCTTGCTGCATTTTTTGGTGCTAAATCACCAGAAAAAAACACATCCGTCAATTGAAATGAATGGAAACTGCATTAAAAACACAAAGCACCTGTGGGACGTGCTTAGTCCAGTGGGGACAAAAACACAATGCAAACACATTAAAAATGCAATGCACCGCAGTAAAAATGCAGCAAAACACATGCGTTTTTTCAAAAGAGCAGTGTGAAAGTAGCAATACAGGTTTTTTTTTTTTTTTTGAAAAAGCAGGTTGATCAAAAAAAAATCTGACCCAATTTACTCCTGCTGAGCTATTGTATTCTGACAGCAGGGAGACTTCCCTGATGATCAGCAGTGCCGGCTGCAGCTATCTATAGCCGGCAGCACTGATCAAGTGGCAAACAGATCGACTTCTGCACAAGCAGGGTGTCTATACATGGATCATAAATAGGCTGGTTCAGCATGATGTATGGCCAGCTAAAATAAGGTCCCTTTAGCCACCAAGAAAAAAGAGCTCCCAGGAGTTTGCTGGATATAAGCACTTGCAGTGAACTGCCTTTCCAGTGTTTATCTTTGATGCTGAATATAATTCAATAAGCTGCATTACCTAATCTGTTTTTCTAGAGACTGTGACCTACAGCGCCTTCACAGACACAAACACTACCCAGTACATTCAATTGGATAACGTGACTGAAATGAGCCAAAGCAGAACTGCAGGTAAGAGGCCACAAATGGACAGATCCTGATCCAAACAAAATCTACCACTTCTGCTTTTGTGCTTTGACCTGTCTGCATTCACCAGTCAAACTCTATGTATAGAAATAATCAAGAAACCAGTAACCTGGGGCCCAGAGGTAAAGGTGGAGATAAAGGAGTCACAGGAAACAGAAGTGCACAGGAGTCAATGGAGACAC
Source organism: Staurois parvus (assembly GCF_062004578.1). Taxonomy (NCBI): domain Eukaryota; kingdom Metazoa; phylum Chordata; class Amphibia; order Anura; family Ranidae; genus Staurois; species Staurois parvus. The sequence goes on from NW_028318049.1 coordinate 1,168,858, forward strand.
AGGGGAGTGCAGAAGTTACTGGAGACATAGGGGAGCGCAGGCATCAGTGGAGACACAGGGAAACACAGGAGTCACTGGAGACACGGGAGCACAGGAGTCACTGGAGACACAGGGGAGCACAGGAGTCACTGGAGACACAGGGGAGCACAGGAGTCACTGGAGACACAGGGGAGCACAGGAGTCACTGGAGACACAGGGGAGCACAAGAGTCACTGGAGACACAGGGGAGCACAGGAGTCACTGGAGACACAGGGGAGCACAAGAGTCACTGGAGACACAGGGGAGCACAGGAGTCACTGGAGACACAGGGGAGCACTGGAGACACAGGAGAGCGCAGGAGTCACTGGAGACACAGTGGAGCACAGGAGTCACTGGATACACAGGGGAGCACAGGAGTCACTGGATACACAGGGAAGCACAGGAGTCACTGGAGAGCACAGGAGTCACTGGAGAGCACAGGAGTCACTGGAGAGCACAGGAGTCACTGGAGAGCACAGGAGTCACTGGAGACACAGGAGTCACTGAAGACACACGGAGCACAGGAGTCACTGGAAACACAGGGAGCACAGGAGTCACTAGAGACACAGGAGAGCAAAGGAGTCACTGAAGACACATGGGAGCACAGGAGTCACTGGAGACACAGGAGAGCAAAGGAGTCACTGGAGACACAGGGGAGTACAGGAGTCACTGGAGACACAGGGGAGTACAGGAGTCACTGGAGACACAGGGGAGTACAGGATTCACTGGAGACACGGGGGAGTACAGGAGTCACTGGAGACACGGGGGAGTACAGGAGTCACTGGAGACACAGGGGAGCACAGGAGTCACTGGAGACACAGGGGAGCACAGGAGTCACTGGAGACACAGGGGAGCACAAGAGTCACTGGAGACACAGGGGAGCACAGGAGTCACTGGAGACACAGGGGAGCACAAGAGTCACTGGAGACACAGGGGAGCACAGGAGCCACTGGAGACACAGGGGAGCACTGGAGACACAGTGGAGCGCAGGAGTCACTGGAGACACAGTGGAGCACAGGAGTCACTGGATACACAGGGGAGCACAGGAGTCACTGGATACACAGGGGAGCACAGGAGTCACTGGAGAGCACAGGAGTCACTGGAGAGCACAGGAGTCACTGGAGACACAGGAGTCACTGAAGACACACGGAGCACAGGAGTCACTGGAAACACAGGGAGCACAGGAGTCACTGGAGACACAGGAGAGCAAAGGAGTCACTGAAGACACATGGGAGCACAGGAGTCACTGGAGACACAGGAGACCAAAGGAGTCACTGAAGACACAGGGGAGTACAGGAGTCACTGGAGACACAGGGGAGTACAGGAGTCACTGGAGACACGGGGGAGTACAGGAGTCACTGGAGACACGGGAGAGTACAGGATTCACTGGAGACACGGGGGAGTACAGGAGTCACTGGAGACACGGGGGAGTACAGGAGTCACTGGAGACACGGGGGAGTACAGGAGTCACTGGAGACACGGGGGAGTACAGGAGTCACTGGAGACACGGGGGAGCACAGGAGTCACTGGGGACACGGGGAAGCACAGGAGTCACTGGAGACATGGGGGAGCACAGGAGTCACTGGAGAGCACAGGAGTCACTGGAGACACAGGAGTCACTGAAGACACACGGAGCACAGGAGTCACTGGAGACACAGGGAGCACAGGAGTCACTGGAGACACAGGAGAGCAAAGGAGTCACTGAAGACACATGGGAGCACAGGAGTCACTGGAAACACAGGGGAGCACAGGAGTCACTAAAGACACACAGGAGCACAGGAGTCACTGGAGACACAGGGGAACACAGGAGTCACTGGAGACACAGGAGAGCGCAGGAGTCACTGGAGACACAGGGAAACACAGTATTCACTTGAGACTCGGGGAGCACAGGAGTCACTTGAGACACAGGGGAGCACAGGAGTCACTTGAGACACAGGGGAGCACAGGAGTCACTTGAGACACAGGGGAGCACAGGAGTCACTGGAGACACGGGGGAGCACAGGAGTCACTTGAGACACGGGGGAGCACAGGAGTCACTTGAGACACGGGGGAGCACAGGAGTCACTTGAGACACGGGGGAGCACAGGAGTCACTGGAGACACGGGGGAGCACAGGAGTCACTGGAGACACAGGAAGCACAGGAGTCACTTGAGACACAGGGAAGCACAGGAGTCACTTGAGACACAGGGAAGCACAGGGTCACTTGAGACACAGGGAAGCACAGGAGTCACTTGAGACACACGGGAGTACAGGAGTCACTTGAGACACACAGGAGTACAGGAGTCACTTGAGACACAGGGGAGCACAGGAGTCACTTGAGACACAGGGGAGCACAGGAGTCACTTGAGACATAAGAGAGCACAGGGGTTACTGGACACATGAATGCACAGGGGTCACTGGAAGCAAAAGAGACAAAAGGGTTGCTGGAGAACAGCGGTATGTAGAGGTCACAGGGGTTGCTAGAGACACAGCGGTCACTGGAGACACAGGAGCACACAGGCATTACTGGAGGCAGGTCAGGAGAACTAACACAGGGATTCAGTTTAGGAGTAGCGACTCAAAGCCAAGCAACATGTCGACTGGCTTTTTTATTGAACATCAATCAGGAGAGCAGCCTCCTGACTGGCCATGATACTGGCCCTCTGGGTTTAAACCTAGAAGTGCCGGTGGCCATGCACTGGACAGAAGTCTTGATGCTGGATCCCTAGAAATTTGAGTGTAACATTCAAAGCACAAGTGTGAAATACATGTTAAAAGGCGTCCATTGTAATTATGGTCACGCCAGGCCAGTCTAATCTAAATATACATGCCTTTGATGAATCAGGAAAAGAAAAAAATCACATTCTGCAAATCTATTCCACGCTTATAAATCCTCATCAATAAAAGTTTTAGCTTCCATGGACTAGGGCACAAGGACCAATAAAACACTACAACCATAAGAAAATCTCCAGGTTTGTTTTTAGTACACCTTTCAATGTTTGCCTTCAGCCGGGTGTGATAAAGGACAAAATAATACTATAAAGGACAAATACAAAAATCTCCTATTTGCAAGGAAAAGATATTTAATTATCTTGTTTTTTTATTACGATTTTTTTAACCATTCCTAATTAGACTTTTTGTATTATTTTTTTCAAATGTTTTGTTCATAGCATTGAACTGAAAAAAAAAAAAATACACAAAATATAGAAACCTTTATGTCGTATGTAAATAAGTTGACCGTGCTTTATGCCAGAAGTAGAATTCTAGTGTCATTATAAAAAGGGACAATATGGTTTGTTGAAATCATTATCATGGTGGGTAAATTAATCCAATTCAAATTCATACATAGTCTATACTGCACACCTGCTTGATTGAAATGAATGGGTCTCTGTCATCAAGCTCTTTGCCCATGTTGCCACAGTGATGCAGCTGATCAATTTCATATATTTTATTCTTGTTCACCAATACAAGGCTATTGAACACATGCACACATTTTACAGAAGAAACAGGGTTTTGTGGACTCTGAGACACCCGAAGTATTTCTTCCAGGTGTTATTTACCCCTTCAACCACAATTACACCAATGAGCTATGTTCAGGATTGATGTGTTTTTAGGCAATCAAACCTGTGCTGTCTCACTGAAAAAAATCTACACCCTCCCAAACTACCATAGAGTTTGTATAGCTGGATGACTAAGCTCTCTCCAAGTTCAAACTTATGTATGAAGCAAGAACATTTCCAACTAAATTGACCAAAATTGGTGGTCCTTGGCTTCACCTGACCAACACTATGGCACTATAACCAGCTTGACTTGACCATCATTGAGGCCCTATAGCTGGCTTGATATGACAAACAATAAGGTTCTACAGCCAACTTGACCTGACGAACCCCTAAGGAACGATAGCCAGCTTGATGTAATGTACATTAAGAAACTATAGCCATCTTGACCTGACCACCATTGAGGCATTGTAGCTGGCTTGATCTGACCAATATTGAAGCACTGTAGCCAGCTTGACCTAATCAACATTGAAGCACTATTCCTGGCTTGCCTCGTTTACCACTGAAAAACTATAGTCAGCTTGACCTGACCAGCATTGAGGTAAAATAGCCATCTTAAGCTAGCCACTACTGAGGCAATCTAGAAACCTTGACCTGACCACCATTAAGGCTATATAGCTTGCTAGACCTGACCACTATTGAGACTTTATATGTAGCTTAACCTGGCCACCATTGAGACATTATAGCCAGCTTGACTTGACCAACATTGAAGCACTATAGACAGCTTGACTTGACCAACATTAAGGCATTATAGCCAGTCTGACCTGACCAACATTTAGGAACTATAGCTGGCTTGACCTGGCCAACATTAAGGTAATATAGGAGGCTTTACCTGGCTACTATTGAGGAACTCTAGCCAGCTTTATCCAACTGCCATGGAGGCTTTATAGCTGGTTTGACCTGACCATCATTGAAGAACTACAGACATTTTGTCCTGACCATGTCGGAAGCACTATAGTTGGCTCAACCTGACCACCATTGAGGCACTGTAGCCAGCCTGACCTGACCACTATGGAGGCACTATAGACAACTTGACCTGACCACCATTGAGGCACTGTAGCCAGCCTGACCTGACCATTATGGAGGCACTATAGACAACTTGACCTGACCACCATTGAGGCACTTTAGATGGCTTGACCTGACCATCAAAGCCACTATTGTTGGCTTGACCTGACCAACACTGAAGCTACTATTGCCGGCTTGAGCTGATCAACATTGAGGCACTATAGCCAATTTACAATAATTAAGATGGTATTTAATCTGTATTATGTACTGCAACAACCTTTAGTAACAATATTGTTTGGGAAGGGAAAGGGGAGAGATATTACATGTATATGTGTAGTATGAATAAATGTACTGTATGTCTTGTCATTCAACAATACTTAGGTTGTCTATTGTTATTTATTTGAATGAACAATTCAAAACCAAACACAATTACCTAAAAAATGGACAAACCATAGAATAAAATTTGCAGAAGGAGACTTGAGGAAGTTTTAAGCCATCCTAAATGGATACAACAATTTGGTTATGTAAATGAAAACCTGGCTCTGTTTCATCTTGGTCATTACGACCATCACACTAGTTTAACCACGTCTAGGGAGCCATACTTGCTTTAGATAAACTATATCTACTTTACACTACCCCTGTTTGGTTTTCATGGACTAAAAGGTGGTTGACAAGGAGAGGGTAGTAGACCCTTCCTGATTTATTCAAGGACAAGGCTGCAATATTTTGTAATAACTGCCTTTTTTGTTCTGTAGGATTTGAAGCCTTTAAAGGAAAGTCAAATAGCACTGTAATCCTGATTCTGGTGTCGCTGATGATCTGCGTTTTGCTGGTCACTGTACATCTCTTTGTCATGAAGCTGAAAAAGGCTCATGAAGCCTGGAAGAAAGGTTGGTGGTTATAAATGCTCAATAAAACTTTTGTGTTTGTACAGCAGGAAAATGGAAGGGAGGTGTGAATCCAGTGGTGCAGCAGCAGCGGCTCTAGGTTGGAAAGAGGTGTCTATCTTCTCTGTAGAGACACTGGTCCATCTTCTATGGACACCCATGACTGACCACTGCAGACCTCCTGGTATGGGAGGGAAAAAAACAACTGATACAAGTAATCAACAGCGCATCCTGCTGCTCTGACCTTGAATTGCCATCTTGTATATACTGCAGAAGTTATAGGCTCCTCCATCCATATTGGTTTCCATTGGGAGTACATACAGTAAATATGGTGCCTTAACCCTTTAATGAACAGAGGTTAAAGACAGTCAAACACATACAGCAAAAGGGTAATGGGGTGGACATATAGGACTTTAAAAAGCAGAAATATTGCTTGTACCTTGGCCATAACACAGCTGCATATACACTGCTAAAAAAATAAATAAAGGAAAACTTTGAAAACACATCAGATCTCAATGAGGAAAAACATCATGCTGGATATTTATACTAATATGAACTGGGTAATGTGTTAGAAACGTAAGGATGCCCCATCATTTGATGGAAATGAAAATGATTGACCTGCGGAGGACTTAATTCAAAGACACCCCGAAAATCAAAGTGAAAAAATGATGCAATAGACTAGTCCATTTTGCTGAAATTTCATTGCAGCAACTCAAAATGGTCCTCAGTTGTTTGTTTGGCCCCCACGTGTTTGTATACATGCCTGACAATATCGGGGCATGCTCCTAATGATAAAACGGAGTGTGTCCTGGGGTATTTCTTCCCAAATCTGGACCAAGGCATCACTGAGCTCCTGGATTGTGTGAGGTGGAACCTGGCGGTGTCGGATGGACTGAAACATGACATCCCAGAGGTGTTCTATTGGATTTAGGTCAAGCGAGCGTAGGTGCCATTCAGTGGTATCAATTCCTTCATCCTCCAGGAACTGCCTGTATACTCTCCCCACATGAGGCCGGGCATTGTCGTGCACCAGAAGGACCCAGGACCCACTGCACCAGCGTAGGATCTGACAATGGGTCCAAGGATTTCATCCCCATACCTAATGACAGTCAGGGTACCATTGTCTAGCCTCGTAGAGGTCTGTGCGTCCCTCCATGGATATGCCTCCCCAGACCATCCCTGACCCACCACCAAAATGGGCATGCAGAATGATGTTACAGGCAGGACAACATTTTCCACAGCTTCTCCAGACCCTTTCACGTCTGTCACATGTGGTCAGGTTGAACCTGCTCTCATCTGTGAAAACCACAGGGCACCAATGCCCTGCCAATTCTGGTGTTCAATGGCAAATGCCAATCGAGCTCTATGGTGCCAGGCTGTGAGGAGTCAGACCCTCAGGCCACCCTCATGAAGTATGTTTCTGATTGTTTAGTCAGAGACATTCACACCAGTGGCCTGCTGGAGGTCATTTTGTAGGGCTCTGGCAGGGCTCATCCTGTTCCTTCTTGCAGAAAGGAGCAGATACCGGTCCTGCTGATGGGTTAAGGACCTTCTACAGCCCTGTCCAGCTCTCCTAGAGTAACTGCCTGTCTCCTGGAATCTCCTCCATGCTCTTGAGACTGTGCTGGGAGACACAGCAAACCTTCTGGCAATGGCATATATTGATGTGCCATCCTGGAGGAGCTGGACTGCCTGTGCAACCTTTGTAGGGTCCAGGTATTGCGTCATGCTACCAATAATGACACTGACCCTAGCCGAATGCAAAACTAGTGAAAAACAATCAGAAAAGATGAGTAGGGAAAAATGTCAGTGGCCTCCACCGGTAAAGCCGTTCCTGTTTTGGGGGTCATCTCATTGTTGTCCATCTAGTGCACCTGTTGTTAATTTCATTAACACCAAAGCAGCTGAAACTGATTAACTTCCCCCTCTGCTACTTAACTGACCAGATCAATAACCCAGGACTTTAATTGACTTAATGCTATACTGTGATTATAAAGTGTTCCTTTAATTTTTTTGAGCAGTGTATAAAGCACAATGATGTGCTTTACTATGCACTTAGCGCTTTTCTTGCATTGGGACGTCGAAGCAAGTGAAGTTCCATTCATTTCCGTAAATGAGGAAAAAAAAAGTGACTGGAGGAGAAGTCATACAACCGGCCTTACCTATCATGCTATGCTTTCTGCAGAGAACACTCACTAGGACATTGCAGGCTCCACATTGCTGTCAGAATTTTAGGAGTGAATGGTGAAATTTATCACAGCATGGCGCTAAAACTTCAGCGTCCAGTTCTATGTTTTAAATGAGCCCCATAATCTGTGAGGGTGCCAAAACCAGAAGTGTGCAGAAGCCAGAAAAGGTGTTCATTGGTTGCATTAAAGGTCCATTGACACCACAATATAATGCGGTTCAATGGATGTGTTTTTGTGTGTACGTTTCTCTTTATTCGGTGCTTTCAGTTTGATTTAAGTGCTGCCTATGTATCAGACAAACGGCAATTGTGGAGGCTTAGAATGTTTCCTTCTCTCATGTTGTCCATCAATAAAGAAATATACATTGTATACTAACACAACATGTTCTATACAAATTAATACCAGTCACATTGTTTCTCTTCACCTTTTTACTAGCGCCCCCAATCCATTAATCACCCTCACTAATTGTCTTACGCTATTTATATTAACATACTTGTTGCCCATTAGAAACAACTTAAATGAAGTCCCCTTTTTTAACTGCCCTTCAAGCATCATTCATTTTACAGCCCTCCGCTTTTTACGAATAACCCATTAACGGAAGGACAGCAACTGTTGAGGGGGCGAGTGGCGTCCTGAGTAATGTACGACTTCAACGTAGTGCTTGCTTGGCCTAATGGGACTCTAATTAATTAATGCAGGGGGGCCTGTTTACATTTCCACCTTTTGAAAAGGACAAAACTCAGATTTAATCCACAAACTGACACAATCGACAAATTATCTGGGTCTGATCTGACAATGCATGCGGGGGGGGGGGCTTCTTCTTGGCTGCAGCTGGTGCCAGCTCTGGGTTTTGTCACCGGCCGTCTGCACACCTGCTGCTTGGATCCTTTAGAGCGCACAACAAAGGGATGTTCCAAGGTGTTCCTGGCTTGCAGGAATTGTCAGTGGACTTTGTACACCACTCTTGTCCTACTCTTTGGCCTCTTCGTCTGGGATGAGGCACAATGAGCTCTTCCCTCTTCTCCAGATGAGGAGCGCCCTAGAACTTTCCATGGCCGCAAAGTCTCATGGGCTTTGTTGTTTTTTGTTTTTTTTTAGAGAATGAAAATTCGGATCAGACTTTGGAGAGCAACAAATCCAGATCGAATAATGAAGACGCTCCAGGTCAAGCAAGGAATGGTCAAGGTGAGCAAAGAAAAGGATAAAAAACCTTTTGGAACATACGTAAAATTGGTCAGGTCTAAAAGTGTAGAAAGATTGCTCCAGTGCTTTTCCAGCCAGCCGCACCCACACCTTATAGTGGCCACACATGGAATGACTTTATAAACAACCATATTGCCCCTTTTCACATAGACGTCAGTCTGGTAAAGGAACATCTTGCACCTGTACAGAAAGCGACCCAGACATCTCCTGAATTTGTGGGGTTTTTTCCCCCTCAAACCCAAGGGGACTTTTGTATTGAAACACAGCACCGCAACTATGAGCTAGGCTTCCGGCTTGCAGTTGCAAGGTGGTCCCATAGATCTCATTGGGGAGTTTGACAGATGGTGCCCCCAGGGACAAGGCAGTACAGCCATCCCTCCTGTACCGGTCCTCACCGGTTCAAAAAGGGCGGCAGGCTGTATTGCCTTGTGGTTCCTGTGGATTGTGCTGCCAGCTTTCTCTCTCCAGCCTCACTGCAGGGGGATCAGTTATAGTATTCCACCTGATGTCCAGTTGCCCCCTGTGTGTGTGTTCCCCCTCCTCCACAGCGCTGCCGGCTTCCCTCCTTTCCGTCCCGCTGGCAGTTGCTGCAATCACACAAGGGGTATTGTTTCAGGAATAGAGACTGGGTGGGGGGAGGTATGTCCAATTTACTGTCCCCTTACTTTCCTGAATGAACATAGTGAGTGATTGGTACTGATCTCTCCTGTATCCATTCATTACTTAAGCATAGTAAATTGTGTTTACTATGCTTCAGTTTGTGAATGAACAGGAATTTTCATATCATTTTCTATTCATTCATCTGTGCAGCTGAGGCTTTAAAGAAAGGGACCAATTAATCTATGTCCTCAGTCCCATTTACTGTATCAATTCTGTTTAGATCCCTTAAAAAATATCATGCACCACAACCTATTCATTTGAATAGTATAAGGCTCCATGCACATTGGGCATTTCACTAATGCTGGTAACATTAGCTGTGTAAAGTCACATTAAAAACATGAGTTTTTCAGCGTTTTAGTATTACCGTTTTGCTGCGTTTTTTTGCATTTGCGTTTTTTAGAGGTTTTTTTTAACCCAAAAAATATTTTTTTTTGGTAAAAAAAGTCCAAAAATGGTGGTTTGCCGCGATTTACCGTGTTTTACCTCATTTTGCTGCGTTTTTCAGCATTAGAGCATTTTTACCGCTAAAAAACTCCTCTAGAAACCCACTAGTCCTGGGTTTTCTTTCCAAAAAATGTTGATTACGGTCTATGTGTGCACGGACACATAGGATAACATACTGAGGAGTTTACTGGCTGTAGAAAAAAATGTCAAAAGCTAAAAACAGCCGCTGTAAAAATGTCCCGTGTGCATGAGGACTTAAAGGGGCTAAGACTCAGGTCTGTGTTTTTTTCACTGTGTGCCCTGTCTGGGTAATTTCCCCTCACGTCCTGCCCCAGAGCCACAGAAAGAGTTAAAAGAAGATCTCTGCAATGTAAGGAGTGAACTGTCACCAAATTCAACCACCGTGTTTGTCTTTCTACAGCAGCCACCAATCAAAATGGATCTGGAATTAAGTACAACAACCAGGTTTCTGTGTGACCGCGAAGAAATCACCAACAAGGCCCGCCAATGTGCAACCATGCCCTCAGTGTAAAGATGTTGTTTGTTTGGTTTTTACTGTTTAGATAATATTTTTATATGTGAATAAATATTATGTATGATCTGTAAATAATACTTTTATACCTTTTTTTTATTAAACTAAAGCCAATAAATTATTTTATTAGAATGATTGTATTGATTACTGGAAACTATCGAAAGCTTCTGACATTTTATAGATTGCTATCATATTATGGGAAATGTTCTATGGCAAACAGGGGCAAGCAGCAAAGAACAAGGCACACCAACACATTTTGCCAAAACATTTAGTTGAAATGGATTGGAGTCAGTGGAGAAGGTGAAATTAATTGTGGCAAAAAAAAAAATCAGATATTGAAAACACCAATACAACCAAAACACCTTCCATCAAAAATTAGCTGAACTGATGTATGAATGTTTAATATTTGAAATTAAAGAGATACAATGCAACTGTATCCCAGAAAAACACTACCAATTAGTATCACTTTTGACACCTTTGATAAATATACAATAATATTTTATTTATATATGTACAGTATATGTCTGTATACAGTACTGTGCAAAAGTCTTAGGCAGGTGTAAATAAAATACTGTAAATTAAGAATGCTTTCAGAAATAAAAGTGTTAAAAGTGTTAATAGTTTATCTTTATTAATTACGAAAATGGAAAGTAAATGAACAGAAGAGAAATCCAAACCAAATCAATATTTGGTGTGATCATTCTTTGCCTTTAAGCATCAGTTTTCTAGGTACCCTTGCACACAGTTTTTGAAGGGACTTGGCAGGTAGGTTGTTTCAAACATCTTGGAGAACTAACCACAAATCTTCTGTGGATGTAGGCTGCCTCAAATCCTTCTGGCTCTTCATGTAATCCCAGACAAACGTCATGATGTTAAGATCAGGGTTCTGTGGGGGCCAAACCATCACTTCCAGGACACCTTGTTCTTCTACGCTGAAGAAAGTTCCTGATGCCTTTGGCATGTTTGGGGTTGTCCTGCTGCAGAATAAATTTGGGGCCAGTGACACGGCTCCCTGATGGTATGGCATGATGGATACGTATCTGCCTGTATTTCTTAGCATTAAGGAAACCGTTGATCCTGACCAAATTTCCAACTCCATTTGCACATATGCAGCCCCAGACTTCACAGTTGCCTGCAGACACTCATTACTGTATCATTCTCCAGCCCTTCACGAACAAACTGCCTCCTGCTAGAGCCAAATATTTCACATTTTGACTCATCAGTCAAGAGCATCTGCTACCATTTTTCTGCACCACAGTTCCTATATTTTCACGCATAGTTGAGTCACTTAGTCTGGGTTCCATGTCCTATTCACGAAAACAGGAACTGGGGTGCAGAAAAAATAAAAGCCAGCAAAGGGCTGCAGTTTGGAGACCATACATCTAAAGCAGGGGTCTCCAAACTTTCTAAAAAAGGGCCAGTTTACTGTCCTTCAAACGTTAGGGGGGCCAGACTGTGGCCATCGGGAGTAGAAAACCAGCATCAGTTGAAGTAAACAATGCCCCATCATTGGTGTCATTGTTAGGAATTGTTCTTCATTATTGGTAGGAATTGTCTCCCAGCATTGGTGTCATTGGGCACCATTGTTGGTGTCATTGGGAGGAATTGTACCCCATTACTGGTGTCATTGGAAAGAATTGTGCCCCGTCTCTGGTGTTAATGGGCCCCATTGTTTGTGTCATTGGGAGAAACTGTGCCCCATCATTGTTGTAAAATTGGAGGAATTGAGAGAGACTGGAGGGTTTATATCCACTTTAAAGCAGAACTTAACTCACCTAAACAATTTTTTACTTTGCCCCTCCCCTTCCCTCTAACACATTTTTTATTGTTTTGGGGTTTTTATTGCGCTGCAAGGCATCAATTTCTGCTTTTCAGCCTAGGCCAGTACCTTCTGCCTCCTGGGGTTGCTACATCACAGCTATCCTAGAAGACAGTGCGTTACTAAGCTGCAAGTTTGTGGAACATGTGCGCACATGTGGCAGATTTCCATGCAAGCGCACAAATGCTGCGAGGCACTATAATACCCATCCCCCAGAAGCTGAATCCATCATGTGTGCGCAGATGTGTTCTCAAATGCCTGGAAAAGACTGATGGCACATTTGCACAAGTACCAAAAAAAAAAAAAACAGGCATGTGTGTGGGAAAGGGGTGTGTGTTTGGTGTGGTTAAAGCGGAAAAATATTGCTATTGGCGGCTAGAGATGTCAATCACCGGGTCCCGGCCAGCGATTCCTGGCCAACACTCAGTGATCGTCAGGGAAAGCTGACAGGGGAGAGACCTGTGTGTAAACAATGCAGGTCTCTCTGCTGTCAGCATGGACATGCTGCTGTGTATCTCTCTGCACAGCAGAGAAATACACAGCAGCATGTTTCCCTAGTAAAACACAGCACACAGTTAACCCTTTGATCACCCCAGATGTTAGCCCCTTCCTGCCCAGTGTCATTAGTACAATGTCTGTGCTTTTTATTAACACTGATCGCTGTATTAGTTTCACTGGGGTGTCAGTGGCAGTTAGTCAGTTCCCACAGTGTCAGAATACCCGCCACAGTCCCGCAATCCCACTATAAGTCGTTGATTGCTGCCATCACTAGTATAAAAAAAAAATTTAGTATATATACCAACATTTGTAAAAGCTATAACTTTACACGTATTGGGATTTTGTTTTAGCAAAGACATGTAGCAGCATACATTTTGACCTAAATTTATGAAGAAATTAGATTTTTTTTAATGTTTTTTATTGGATGTGTTTTATAGCAAAAAGTAAAAAAATATCGTTTTCTTTTTTTTTTGTTTACAGCACAAAAAATTAGAAACGCAAAGGTGTTCAAATACCACCAAAAGAAAGCTAAATTTGTGGGAAAGAAGGATGTAAATTTCATTTATGTAAAGCATTGCATGACCGCGCAATTGTCAGTTAAAGTAGCGCAGCGCCGTATCGCAAAAAATGGCCTGGTCAGGAAGGGGGGTAAATCCTCTGGAGGGGAAGTGGATAATTCTTAAATAAAGTTCCATTTTAAAGTATAACTAAAGGCAAAACTTTCTTTAGTTTTGGATAGCGTGGAGGTGGATTAGAACCCCTGTTGACCTTTATTGCAGTCTGTGTCCCCATTAGGGAGATTCACCCTCTCTCTCTATTTGTACTTTTTACCAGCACAGTGGCTAAATGGTTAGCACTTCCACCTGGCAGTACTAGGGTCATTGATTTGAATCCCAGCCACGGAACCTTCTGCCTGGAATTTGGATGTTCTCCCTGTGCCTGCGTTGGTTTCCTCCAGGTATTCTGGTTTCCTCCCACACTCCAAAGACATGCTGGTAGGTTAATTGGATCCTGTCTAAATTGGCCCTTGTATATGAATGTGAGTTAGGGACCTTAGATTGTATGCCCCTTGAGGGTTAGGAACTGATGTGAATGTACAATATATATGTAAAAGAACTGCGTAAATTGACAGCGCTATATAAGTACCTGAAATAAATAAATTATCATTAAAGGAAAATCCCACATTTTGGGTTGTCCCCAGAAAAATAATACAGAGTAAATCTTCCAATGGAGACACTAGTTCTGGTGACATGACAAGGGATTCCTTTAATTTGCAGGGATTTCCTCTCACTTCCTGTTTTGGCTATGGGACAGGAAGTGAAAGTAAATCTTCCCAATGGGACACAGATGTCAAAGAAAAAAGTTTGACAAGGGTTATAACCCTCCCTTTCTCTATAGAAAATAGAAAAAAAAAGTTTTAACTATGGTTCTACTTTAAGTTCAGCTTTAATACATGCTGGATGGGGAGAATAAACACTTAGAAGAGCCTCTGTCAGGTTTCCATATTTGTGTCCCCAATTTAGAGCATTTACTCCTCACTTCCTTTCCCAGTCAAGTTGTCACCAGGACAGGAAGTGAGATGAAATCTGCCCAATGGGGACATAGATATAAAACCTAGTAGAGGTTATCATCCTTTCACACTTTATCCAAAGCCAAATTAAAAAAAGCAAAAAACGCAGATTGAAATAGAGAATTCCTTTATCATACAGATTGTCAGTGAAGACAGATATTTTGTAGCATTAAGGCTGTGCTTGGATCTTAGCAGTATGCATGGTCTGTCTGTATGTGAGTGGCCCCGGGGTGTAGCTGTGGTGAGCCCTGCCACACAGAGGCCTTCTCCAGTGGGGAAGCCTTTTGTTGTGGTTGTTTGTTGTAGTCCTGTCACCACGGCAACACTACAGCTCAGACAGGATCAGTTCCCCAGCAGCAGGCCGGCTGCATCAGACGACAACTCCACATCTCTCCAGGTAGGACAAGAGTTATCGATCCATATTCCTGAATGATATCAAATATAGATGATGTCGCTCCATGTCTGCCTACACACTGCAGGCTGGTTAGAATGTTCTGGATTTTGCATTCTTCCTAAATGAAGACATTTACATTAAGGGCCCATTCACAATAGACTACGCAGTAAAATGCACGCAGGCCAGCATAGTGTGGGCTTCGGCAGGGAGCGGTGTGATGTGCGTTTCAGGGCATCGCGATGCTTGTCTTGGTTTTGTTTTTCTCTTTCTTGGCTTTCAACTCTAATTGAATTGTGACATCTCACTACATGGCGCATTACGCTGCTGTGCGATGACATGCGGTGTGACATCCCAGGTACAGTGCCTTGAAAAAGTATTCATACCCCTTGAAATTTTTCACATTTTGTCATGTTGCAACCAAAAACGTAAAATGTATTTTATTGGGATTTTATGTGATAAAACTTTCTAAGCAAAGGGCCAGTCTACTGTCCTTCAGACGTTAGGGGGGCCGAACTGTGGCCAGTGGAAGTATAAAATGCCACAACTTCAGTGGAAGTAAACAATTCCTCAAACTTGGTGGTCAGTAGGAACATGTGGTTAGTAGGAGGAGAGATAATGCCCCATCATTGGTATTATTATTATTATTATTGGTATTGGTATTGGTGGGACGAATAGTACCTTACTATTATTATTAGTGCTGGAGGGGGGATAGTACCCCATCATTGGTGGCAGTGGAAGAAATTGTGCCCCATTGTTGGTTTCAGTGGAAGAAAGAGTGCCCCATCATTGGTGTCAGTTGGAAGAAAGAGTGCCCCATCATTGGTGTCAGTTGGAAGAATTATGCCCCACTACTGGTGTCAGTGGAAGGAATGGTGCCTCAACCTTGTTGACAGGAAGGAATAGTGCTTCCTATCAGTTGGAGAAATAGTGACCCGAGGGCTGGATAAAGGCAAGCAAAGGGCCACATCCGGCCCAAGCAGTTTGCAGACCACTGTGATAGACCAGCACAAAGTGGCACAAAATTGTGAAGTGGAAGGAAAATGATAAATGGTTTTCAAAAATTTTTACAAGTAAATATCTGAAATGTGTGTCGTGTATTTGTATTCAGCCCCCTTTACTCTGATACCCCTAACTAAAATCTAGTGGAACCAATTGCCTTCAGAAGTCACCAAATTAGTAAATAGTGTCCACCTGTTTGTAATTTAACCCCATTCACGCCTAAGGGTAAAACAAATCTAAATGCCTAAGCACAATTCTGCAACGTTGACGTGTTATTAAAACCGTACATATCGTCACAACTACTTTGTACATCCAGGTGGATTATACCTTGTTTTTTTCAGGACAAATTGGGCTTTCATTTGGTGGTAAATGGTCATGGATAGCTCCTAATTTTTTTTTATTATTAAAGGAAAACTGGGCCAAAATAGTAAAAAAAATCATTTTTTTAAATTTAACTGTGTGTTTCTTGTTACGACCATAACCTACCACCAAAGAACAACTCAAAATACATTCTCCAGTTCTTGACGATCGCAGTGATACCATATATGTGTATGTTATTTGTTGTTTGTACCCGTAGTACAGTCCAGAAACAACAGTGCGCATTTTGTTTTTGTCTTTTTTTTTTTATATAAAACACACTGTCACTGACATTGACATTAACACTAACTGACACTGATACCAATTTTTTTTTTAAATCCTGACCTTTGACCCTGACCTTTGCCCTTGACCCTGACCTTTGACCCTGACCTTGACCCAAACACTAACCCTGGTACTGAACTAGATCAAACCTTGATCTAGGTATTTTTCTTTATTTTTTCTTTTATTTTTTAATATTTATTTATCTTTTTTTTTTTTTTTTACAAACTTTTTTTTCTCTCTCTGTGTTAGGAGTTCGAGAGATACAATGTATCTCTCTTCTCCATTCATAGAGAGAGAGAAAACAAGGGGGCCGGGCTGCACAGTGATTGATCACTGTGATAGCCAATCAGAGGCTATCACAGCGATCACGTGACCCGGAATCGGGAGTCCCGGGTCCCGATCGTTAGAACGGGACCCGGGGCTCTCAGTGACACCGCAGTCTTGGTGCTGGGAGCGCGCCAAGCGGCGCGCTCCCAGCACAAAGACAGGTACGCAAATATGCGGCCCCACGGAAAAAAGCCCAGGTCCGTGAGGCCACATATTTGTGTTACGTCGGCGTCAAGGGGTTAATCTCAGTATAAATACAGCTGTTCTGTGAAGCCCTCAGAGATTTGCTAGAGAGCATTAGTGAACAAATAGCATCATGAAGGCCAAGGAACACACCAGACAGGTCAGGGATAAAGTTGTGCAGAAGTTTAAAGCAGGGTTAGGTATAAAAAAAATCCCAATCTTTGAATATCTCACAGAGCACTGTTCAATCCATCATCCGAAAATGAAAAGAGTATGGCACAACTGCAAACCTACCAAGACATGGCCGTCCACCTAAACTGACAGGTCAGGCAAGGAGAGCATTAATCACAGGAACAGCCAAGAGGCCCATGGTAACTCTGGAGGAGCTGCAGAGATCCACAGCTCAGGTGGTAGAATCTGTCCACAGGACAACTATTAGTTATGCACTCCACAAATCTGCCTTTATGGAAGAGTGGCAAGAAGAAAGCCATTGTTGAAGGAAAGCCATAAGAAGTCCCGTTTGCAGTTTGCAAGAAGCCATGTGGGGGACACAGCAAACATGTGGAAGAAGGTGCTCTGGTCAGATGAGATAACATTGAACTTTTTGGCCTAAAAGCAAAACGCTATGTGGTGAAAAACTAGCACTGCACATCACCCTGAACACACCATCCCCACCGTGAAACATGGTGGTGGCAGCATCATGTTATGGGGATGCTTTTCTTCAGCAGGGACAGGGAAGCTGGTCAGAGTTGATGGGAAGATGGATGGAGCCAAATACAGGGCAATCTTAGAACACCTATTAGAGTCTGCAAAAGACAAGACTGGGACGAAGGTTCACCTTCCAGCAGGACAACAACCAGAAACATCCAGCCAGAGCTACAATGGAATGGTTTAGATCAAAGCATATTCATGTGTTAGAATGGCCCAGTCACAGTCCAGACCTAAATCCAATTGAGGATCTGTGGCAAGACTTGAAAATTGCTGTTCACAGACGCTCTCCATCCAATCTGACAGAGCTTGAGATATTCTGCAAAGAAGAATGGGCAGAAATGTCCCTCTCTAGATGTGCAAAGCTGATAGAGACATCCCCAAAAAGAATTGCAGCTGGAATTGCAGCCAAAGGGGGACCTACAAAGTATTGACTCCGGGGGGCTGAATACAAATGCTGCAAACACTTGTCACAGATTTATTTGTGAAAAATGTTGAAAACCATTTATCATTTTTCTTCCAGGTCACAATTATGTGCCACTTTGTGCTGGTCGATCACATAAAATCCCAATAAAATACATTTATGTTTTTGGTTGACAAAATGTGAAAAATTTCAAGGGGTATGAATATTTTTTCAAGGCACTGTATATAAACTGATAAATACCTTTTCTCATCAGCAGTATACAGGTGAAACTCGAAAAATTAGAATATCATGCAAAAGTTCATTTATTTCAGTATTGCAACTTAAAAAGGTGAGACTAATATATGAGATAGACTCATTACATGCAAAGCAAGATAGTTCAAGCTGTGATTTGTCATAATTGTGCTGATTATGGCTCACAGCTCATGAAAACCCCAAATCCACAATCTCAGAAAATGAGAATATTGTGAAAAGGTGCAATATTCTCGGCTCAAAGTGTCCCACTCTAATCAGATAATTAAGCCAGAACACCTACAAAGGGTTCCTGAGCCTTTAAATGGTCTCTCAGTCTGGTTCAGTAGGAATCACAATCATGGGAAAGACTGCTGACCTGACAGTTGTGCAGAAAACCATCATTGACACCCTCCATAAGGAGGGAAAACCTCAAAAGGTAATTGTAAAAGAAGTTGGATGTTCCCAAAGTGCTGTATCAAAGCACATTAATAGAAAGTTATGTGGAAGGGAAAAGTGTGGAAGAAAAAGGTGCCCAAGCAGCAGGGATGACCGCAGCCTGGAGAGGATTGTCAGGAAAAGGCCATTCAAAAGTGTTGGGGACTTTCACAAGGAGTGGACTGAGGCTCGAGTCAGTGCATCAAGAGCCACCACACACAGACGGATCCTGGACATGACCTTCAAATGTCGTATTCCTCTTGTCAAGCCGCTCCTGAACAACAAACAACGTCAGAAGCGTCTTACCTGGGCTAAAGAAAAACAGACCTGGTCTGTTGCTCAGTGGTCCAAAGTCCTCTTTTCTGATGAGAGCAACGTTTGCATCTCATTTGGAAACCAAGGACCCCGAGTATGGAGGAAGAATGGAGAGGCACACACTGCAAGATGCTTGAAGCCCAGTGTGAAGTCTCCACAGTCTGTGTTGATTTGGGGAGCCATGTCATCTGCTGGTGTTGGTCCATTGTGCTTCATTAAGTCCAAGGTCAACGCAGCCGTCTACCAGGAGATTTTGGAGCACTTCATGCTTCCTTCCACAGACAAGCTTTATGGGGATGCTGACTTCATTTTCCAGCAGGACTTGGCACCTGCCCACACTGCCAAAAGCACCAAAACCTGGTTCAATGACCGTGGGATTACTGTGCTTGATTGGCCAGCAAACTCGCCTGACCTGAGCCCCATAGAGAATCTATGGGGCATTGCCGAGAGAAAAATGAGAGACATGAGACCGAACAATGCAGAAGAGCTGAAGGCCGCTATTGAAACATCCTGGTCTTCCATAACACCTCAGCAGTACCACAGGCTGATAGCTTCCATGCCATGCCGCATTGAGGCAGTAATTGCTGCAAAAGGGGCAAAAACCAAGTACTGAGTACATATGCATGCTTATACTTTTCAGAGGTCCGATATTGTTCTATGTACAATCCTTGTTTTATTGATTGCATGTAATATTCTCATTTTCTGAGATTGTGGATTTGGGGTTTTCATGAGCTGTAAGCCATAATCATCACAATGATGACAAACCACGGCTTGAACTATCTTGCTTTGCATGTAATGAGTCTATCTCATATATTAGTTTCACCTTTTAAGTTGCATTACTGAAATAAATGAACTTTTGCACGATATTCTAATTTTTCGAGTTTCACCTGTATAGCAGTCTTGTGCCTTTTATCAGTGTCTTGCCAAGCACTGGGTAATCTTGTAGGGGGAGTTTTCATTCTCCTCTGACTGTCCTATGAGGCTGCATGTCCCCTGAGCCTCTGTTTAGCCATACACACAAAACAGATCATGTGCAGACTTGCCACTGCTGTTCTAACTATAGCAGATAGATTGGGGACAGTAGAAGAAGGGGAGGGTTAGAGAAGATGGGATTAAACAGCCATTTTACACAATGTGGAGGATTAACCCCTTAGGTTCCATAGTGAGTATAACAAGCATGCTTTACTGCATATACAGACTGATTTTACTGTTGTGGGTTTATTAACACTTTAAGCCCAAAAGCAAAATGTAATATATTGTCACTTAAACATTGTGGCTGCATTAATTTTCTTTTCTTCACTTTTTTCCCTCTGTCTGGCCAATAGAACACCTCCTGTATTAGTGAGACACAATTCTGGAAGAATGAGCACAGGCGGCACAGCAGACAGCAGTCTGGGGGGATGAGAGTGTTAAATGTACAGGGTAAATCAAACAGAACAGGGAATATACCTACACTAATATCTAAACAACAAAAGCATTTGAAATTGTACAACACCTTTAAAGAGTTTTTAAAGTGTTATTATATAAATTTCTTTATTATATTTAGATTAAAATATAATGATTTAAAATATTTCCTATTTACTGATTGTAATCAACTGTTGCAATCAAGCCTCCCATTCCCATGACTTGCCTCCCTCCTCCTCCTTCTCCTCCTCCTCCTTCTCTCTTCTGTTTATGCGGCTCAGTATGAAGTTTCAATTAGAATGAGGTGGTCAGAAAGCGAGCTGCAAAAAACAATATCCTCTGCAAATAGTGGATTACAGACACTGAATTAAATATTTATGTCTGAAAATGGCCCTGAATGGCATACGGGTAGTGGAGGGGCACACTTTGTTGAAATTCACAGCACACTGCAATCCAAATGTCACTTCCAATGGATGAATATTTTTCTTAATTGTGCAAAAGGCCTTCGATTGGAAGGGTACAGGCTTGCTGGTGATTGCCAAAGCAGTTATGATAAGTTTTACCTCTTACCTGCCTCATAAGCACCAAAACAAATGGTTAACACGGCAGATCCTTCCCAGAATAGAACTAACCACTCAATGACCACCATACATGGATGGAAATAGTTGTTATACAGCCACTGTCAAGGAAACCACCAAGACTTGGGTTTCTGGGGGGTCCTGGGGGTCAGCCTCCTTCCCACTGACTATGGACCCAGGACAAAGACGACACCCCTCTTGGGGTTACAAGGAACCATTTCCCCAAGAGGGTTATATCACTTCCCTGGGTACCTGGCTGGCTATGACTTATACCAGCTACCCTTTCCATGCAGTTAGGGGTGGTGGGACTATTTCTGGGACTCTTTGGCATACTGTGCATAGTACAACTATGTGCAGGGGTGAATTCCAGCATATGTAGGGTTAAGAAACTTTATTTTCTGTTACAGGTTTCCTGGCATCAACTAGTGCTTGCTGTAATTAGGTTTAGGTGATAGGATCTCACTTTGTTTAATCACCTCCAGAGTCCAGACTGCTAGGTGCCAGGAAGGAATCCATTGTTTTCTTGTGTTTGATTATGTAATTTTCTCCTGTAACTTGTAATGTGGACCAAACCTGTCAAGGGGGGAGGGGTTTGTGTATAAATGGTGTGCTGTTTGTTAATACAATCAGTCTTTGTTTTGCTCCAACCTTGGTTCTGTCTGATGCTTCAGGTAAATTTGCTATAATCTGGTTCCAGAGTGGAGGAAGCTGTAGTCTGGGGTGGGAGATACCCAGTCGGGGTGTCAGTCAATCAGTCACAGGCACTTTTTGGTCTCTTAAAAAAAAAGAATACTTATCTTATGTGTTTCTTCCACTTGAAGGTGACACGGACCTACCGCAATGGAGTAATGGATCCCAATTCTCTGGTCACACAGGGTGCGTACAGCAAACCGGAAATGAAATTACACCTCAGCCTGGACAGTTTAGAAGATAGCTTGAAGGACAATGACTCGGACAGTTTATCTGATGAAAGGAGGTATCAGTCTGAGCTTCAGAACCGGATACATGTCAACGAGGAGAATTTCCTTCACACTGTCAATGGAGAGAGTGAGGATGTCCAAAAGGAAGATATGGGCACTCTTCACCAAGATCACATGGCTGGGGGACACAATCACAGCAGGTAATCCTAAACAGATCATTTAATGACAGGTCCGGATAACAACATGCAATAGTTTGCAAGAATCTAGAGAGACCAGTAATGGAATAATATTTAGATGGCAAAAATACTTATCTATCAAGAGGGAAATGGTTCCAGAACCAGATTAAGACCTGATAGGGACCTAGGTAGGTTAAGACTGAACTCCGGGATAGTCAAATATTGTCTAAATATAAGAGCTGTGTATTCTTCCTGGAATCTTGGTGTGTGTTGTGTATATCCTCCAGATCTGTGCAGTAATCCAGTGTGTGCAGAGCTTCCTGTAATGCAGACCAGCTACTGCTGCTCTCTCTCCTTGTCTCCTTGTGCGGGGTGGCTTGCATGGCCGGATCTAAGGGGGTGCTGGGGTGGGCTTCCAGATTTCAGTTGGTCCCGCCCCCCCCTCAAAGCCCCCTTAGGCCAGTAGTGCAGTAACCAATGTATTGAAGAACTTGCAAACAGTACAACGGGGAAGCTCACCTGAATGGGAATGTACTGTCAGTGTAGTGGAGAGTCAGAGGTGGTAGTAGGCCCAAACTGTAACTGAAGTCAGTGCTTGCCGGGGGGGGGGGGATGGAATGCGGCCTGGCCGGTCCAGCACAAAGTGGAACATGCTGCAGTTCAGATGTAGGCCCCAAGCTTTCCCTACTACTTCAGAACCTGTTCTTACCACTAGTGCTGCCCCTCACAGACAGGTATGTTCTCCCTACACTAACCACTTTGCAATTGCACATCAAAACTTGGGGGCACGCACTTAAAAAGACTCTGCGTGACCCAAGATGGCCACCAGGATCACCTTGATGCAGCACAGCCAACCAAAAAGCTACTCCAGGGAGCCAAGGAAACCATAGAGAAACCAAGTTTCCCCAGACTTTCCCTGCAGCTGCAGTACTGCGCTAGACAAGTGCCACCTACAGTGGAGAAAACAGACTGCACCTGCCTTCATACTGACCTTCCATCCTCTGTCCCCCTGACATTTTTCACTGCACCCCTAAATCAGAGAGGCTAGATCTGGCCCTGGTGAAGTCTTGTCTATGTATGTTGTACACTATTTATGCCAATTTTTATGACATCTAATGTTTTGCAAGTACACACTACATGTTTCATGTGTGAATCCAAAGTGCTGAGAGCTGAACGCTTCTAACTTCAGATTTAAAAGGTCCATGAGGCCACAGGCACTTGCTTAGGCCACCTTGTGAGTGATCGGAACTTAGATGGGCAGGAGCAATGTTCTGCAAATATCAAGAGAACCCAGTAATGGTATAATCTGCAGACTACAGTAATATATCTATTGCTGTCATGGGGTAGCTGGGATGGTGCAATGTTCTGCAGATTTCCAGAGACGTCAGTAATGGGACAATCTGCAGAACACAGACATACTGTATATATATTTATCGTGAGGGAGATGGAATGATATAATGTTCTGCAGATCTCCAGACATTACAATAACAGAATAATCTGAAAAATGTAGAAATATATTGTATATATGAGAAGGGAGATAGGATGAAGGATCACAGGACCTCCTTCTATCTTGCTCCCTGGTCTCCTCCTCCCACGCACGACTGCAAGACTTCTCCAGGTCCTCCCCCATCCTCTGGAACTCACTACCCCAATCCATCAGACTGTCACCTTCCCTCCTCACCTTCAGGCGCTCCCTGAAAACCCACCTCTTCAGGGAAGCCTACCCCACCCTCACCTAACAGCCGCTGCCCTTCCCTCCTCCTACCACTCCATCCCCCACAGCCGTTTCCTCCTGTGCCTCTACCCCCTCCCTCCTAGATTGTAAGCTCGAAAGAGTAGGGCCCTCTTACCCCTTGTGTACTGTTTGATGTTACTGTTCTGTTTCATGTATTGTCCCCCCTCTATTGTACAGCGCTGAGCAAACCCTTTGGCGCTATATAAACTGGATAAATAAATGAATAAATAATGAAGCAATGTTCTGCTGATCTCCAGAGAGGTCAGTAAAAAAATAATCTGCAGAAGACAGCAATATCTACTGTACCTGTGAGGAGGGAGAGAAGATGGAGCAATGCTCTGCAGTTTTGCAGCGAGATCAATAATTAAATAATCTGCAGAATACAGCAATATACTGTATCTGCGAAGGGGAGAGAAGATGAAGCAATGTTCTGCAGATCTCCAGAGAGATCAGTAATGAACTAGAAAAGCTACAATTTCTGGGGAAATTGTGTGAAGTGTTCTTGCCTCCACCAGTAGTCTACAACTGGAGTGGGCGGAGTAACTGGGTAGAGTGGGCGGAGTAACTGTTGTGTGGTTGGAGTGGCTGGAGTAACTGTGAAAAGGTTGGACTGGGCAGAGTAACTTTATGGAGTGGGCAGAGTAACTGTGTGGAGTGTTTGGAGTGAGTAAAGATAGTAAACATTACACTAACCAATTGATCAAATTTAAAAAGTGCACATGGCAAGCTTGATAGAGTGCGAAATGCATTTCAACTTTTAATTATTTATATAGCACATTTAATTGCAATGTTGTTGCCCAAAGTGCTTCACAGTTACATTAAAACATACTCCGGATCCCGAAAGCGTGGGTCTGAAAGGTCCAGTTTAGTCCAGTGCAGGGGCGGACTGACAACTCATGGGGCCCCCGGGCAATTAGGGATCATGGGGCCCCTGTGTCCTTGCCCAAAGTCAAAAAAGCCTATGAAAAAGGTACCAGGGGCATCTCATGGGGCCCCCTACTGACCCCGGGCCCTCGGGCAGTGCCCGAGTTTCCAAATGGTCAGTCCACCCCTAGTCCAGCGTATCTTTGCAGCTTTAGATCTCTTTCCTTTAGATGGCATGATGATATTCACACAGCTCTAATTTCTTTTCATAAATGTAGCTAGTTGAAACACCTCAAATACTATCTACTGTAGAAAACTTATTTCCAAACCTTTAACCAGAAGCCGGCCAAACTGTCACAAATTCAAAATTAGATTTTAAATAGGGCAGAGAAGAGCGGTTAAAAATAAACTGCTCCAAATTGCTCACTTCACTGGCGTCTTCAAATGGTCGTAGTTTTAAAAACTATAAATCCTACAGTGAAGAGATTTATATTGTGAGAATCACAAGACCCAGACCTACATTTTGATGCACAGTATGTCTCTGAAATATTAAAAATGAAGGCACAGTCGCAGTTTAGAAATTGCCGTTCAAATTTGAGGTGGCTAGAGTGGAGTTTCGATGAATGTCAATGGGCGGTGTGAGTTGCAAACAAATGGTCATATTGTGAAAACTATCAGGACTATGGCTTAGCCGTGGACATTTTTAGTGGCAGCAGGGATAGCTGAACGTTTTGATATAAGATTTGTGTAGGTGGGCTTCAAAATGAGGGAGTGATGGCAGTTTAGAAATCATGTCCTGATTTTTCAGCTCACACTCTAGCTTTTGTCAGCTTCCACTCTAGTTTTGAACATTCCGCCATTTATTCCAATGGGACCAATTTCACAATAAAAACGCCGATATTTCGTGAACCATTCGGCGAAACGTTCCACAAAGTAATAGCACATCAATCGGGAACAATCCGCACGTTTCGGTATATTACTGTCTATGTAGTGTAAAAACTGTGGGAGGAGTTAGGGTGGTAAATTTGGCTATAATAATAAGAATATATATGTGAGATAACAGGAAGTGGTCACCATGCAAGAACGCTTAACTAATCTGCAGAATACAGCAATATATCTGTGAGGAGGGATATGGGATGGAGCAATGTTCTGCAGATTGACAGGGAGGCCATTAATGAAATAGTCTGCAGAATATAGCAAAATACATCTACGAGGAGAGAGATGAGACAGAGCAATGTTCTGCAGATTCCCATAGAGGCCAATAATGAAATAATCTGCAGAATACAGCAATACACTGTACATCTGTGAGGGGGGAGATGGGATGGAACAATGTTCTGCAGATTTCCAGGGAGGCCAGTAATTAAGTAGTCTGCAGAATACAGCAATTTACAGTACTGTATATCTGTGAGGGGGGAGATGGGATGAAGCAATGTTCTGCAGGTCTCCAGAGAGGTTAGTAATGACGTAATCATCAGAATACAGCAATAAAATGTATATCTGTAAGGAGGGAGATGGGATGGAGCAATGTTCTGCAGATTCCCAGGGAGGCCAATAATAAAATAATCTGCAGAATACAGTAATATATCTGTGAGGAGGGAGGCGTGATGGAGCAATGTTCTGTTGATTCCCAGGGAGGCCAATAATGAAATAATCTGCAGAATACAGCAATATACTGTATATCTGTAAGGAGGGAGTCGGGATGGAGCAATGTTCTGCAGATTCCCAGGGAGGCCAATAATGAAAAATTCTGCAGAATACAGCAATATACTGTATATCTGTAAGGAGGGAGTCGGGATGGAGCAATGTACTGCAGATTCCCAGGGAGGCCAATAATGAAATAATCTGCAGAATACAGCAATATACTGTATATCTGTAAGGAGGGAGTCGGGATGGAGCAATGTTCTGCAGATTCCGAGGGAGGCCAATAATGAAATAATCTGCAGAATACAGACATACTGTATATCTGTAAGGAGGGAGATGGGATGGAGCAATGTTCTGCAGATTCCCAGGGAGGTCAATAATGAAATAATCTGCAGAATACTGCTATATACTGTATATCTGTAAGGAGGGAGTCGGGATGGAGCAATGTTCTGCAGATTGCCAGGGAGGCCATTAATGAAATAGTCTGCAGAATATAGCAGAATACATCTACGAGGAGAGAGATGAGACAGAGCAATGTTCTGCAGATTCCCATAGAGGCCAATAATGAAATAATCTGCAGAATACAGCAATACACTGTACATCTGTGAGGGGGGAGATGGGATGGAACAATGTTCTGCAGATTTCCAAGGAGGCCAGTAATGAAGTAGTCTGCAGAATACAGCAATAAACAGTACTGTATATCTGTGAGGGGGGAGATGGGATGAAGCAATGTTCTGCAGGTCTCCAGAGAGGTCAATAATGACGTAATCGTCAGAATACAGCAATAAAATGTATATCTGTAAGGAGGGAGATGGGATGGAGCAATGTTCTGCAGATTCCCAGGGAGGCCAATAATAAAATAATCTGCAGAATACAGTAATATATATCTGTGAGGAGGGAGGCATGATGGAGCAATGTTCTGTTGATTCCCAGGGAGGCCAATAATGAAATAATCTGCAGAATACAGCAATATACTGTATATCTGTAAGGAGGGAGTCGGGATGGAGCAATGTTCTGCAGATTCCCAGGGAGGTCAATAATGAAATAATCTGCAGAATACAGCTATATACTGTATATCTGTAAGGAGGGAGTCGGGATGGAGCAATGTTCTGCAGGTTCCCAGGGAAGCCAATAATGAAATGAACGGCAGGCACAGCACAATGCATCTGTGAGGAGGGAGATGGGACAAGAGCAATGCTCTGCAGATCTCCAGAGAAGCCAGTAATGGAATAATCTCCTATTTTAACAGTATGAAATAGCTTTTATGCATAAGAGATCATAAACTTCTTAAAATTTAGACAGAAGAAATTTACGATCGTTTTTGGCTAACGGCGAGCTGCGCCCCGCACAATCGCTTTTTGACAAGCATGGCAGCGATAAACATTTCTACACAGGATTTTTAAGCGTTTCACGCAGAAGAAGAAAAAAAAATGTAAAAAAAGAATGGATAAATAAAAATCTCTCTTCAATGGCTTAGCGCAGAATGGATTTCGATCCCTGCGAGCTAAAAAATCCCGGCACTCGCTAAGTGTTGAACAGACCCGCGTAAAAGGCACCGACTGTAAGGCCGCCCGCAGCGTGGCACTGCTCTCATGAAAACTAATGGAAGGCCATAATAAAAATAGCGGCAGGGTAGCCAGCTCGCAATGATCACTTACACATTCATTTTCTCTGCCTGCTGAGCTATTACATAATCCATGAAAAGCTTCGGCTGCAGCATTAATCCCACTTTCTATATTAAACGATGCTCGCTACCTTGAAAATGGAGGATTTGGGACTTTGCAGCATCATTGGCCCTTTTTTCTTCTTGTTGGAGACATTTCACCAGCCACAATGAGAATGGCCACCTTTACTCATCAGATTACACTGTTATTGTGAATTTATCTTTTTGTGTGAATTACGGGTTCGCAACCTATCACGCTCATCTCATTGCACCTTCACACCAACATCCCCTACGTCTTAAAGCTGAACTCCAGGCAGGGGCGTCCCTAGGCAGGTGTGGGGGGTGCACGCCGCACCGGGTGACACCTATTTCACATCGGGTGACACCGGACCCGCTACACGAAAAGGTAAGTTTTAAAGCAAGCCAATGATCCCGGTTGGATGGATCGGATCTGCGGATTGAGCATAATGGATCGGAGTCCGATCCATTATGCTTCCCAATCCGCAGATCCGATTCATCCTGCGGGGATCATCGGCTTGCAACCTATACGGGTTTAACTGATCTCTCCAGGAAAAGGTAAGTTTTAAAGCAAGGTGACGGTCGGCTTGCTTTGAAACTTACCTTTTCATGGAGCATGGAGAGATCAGTTACCCCGTATAGGTTGCAAGCCGATGATCCCTGCAGAATGGATCGGATCTGCAGATTGGGGAGGATAATGGATCGGATTCCAATCCATTATGCTCAATCCGCAGATCAGATCCATCCTGCAGGGATCGTCGGAGGGGGTGTCACCAAGCAGGGGCGGACTGACCATTTGGAAACTCGGGCACTGCCCAAGAGCCCGGGGTCAGTAGGGGGCCCCATGAGATGCCCCTGGTACCTTTTTCATAGGCTTTTTGAGTTTGGGCAAGGACACAGGGGCCCCATGATCCCCTATTGCCCGGGGGCCCCATGAGTTGTCAGTCCGCCCCTGGCACCAAGTGTTACTGCACCAGGAGACACCAACCCTAGGGACACCCCTGACTCCAGGCCAGGAAGGGACTGACCATTTGGAAACTCTGGCACTGCCCGAGGGCCCGGGGTCAGTAGGGGGCCCCATGAGATGCCCTTGGTACCTTTTTCATAGGCTTTTTTGAGTTTGGGCAAGGACACAGGGCCCCATGATCCCCTATTGCCCAGGGGCCCCATGAGTTGTCAGTCCGCCCCTTCTTTAGGCACATGATTTTTAATTTAAATATTTTCTTCTATAGCCGCAAAGGATATACATATACTGTGTGTGCACCAAATGTCTTCCCAAAGCCAGATATTACCTTGTAAAAGTAGCAGTGAGATCATCCCTGTGGCACACATAGCTTGTGCAGAGAGCAGAGCTGTGGGAGGTGCCCAGAAGGCCCCATCCACTACAGGCTGTGGCTGGAAGCTACAGGAGGAGGCGGAGACAAGACCAGCACCCTGCACACAAAGAGAGAGCAGCAGTGACCGGTCTTTATTACAGGAAGCTCCAGCACAGAGGGAAGGTTTCACACTGGATTACTGCACAGATCTGGAAAAAACTGAAAGAATCTGAAAGAACACCAAGATGAATAAGTAATAATAATAAGATGAATAAGTAATAAATAATTAGTAATAAATAAATGTAAAATAAATACACAAATAAATACTTGTAATAATAAATTAATAATAATAAACCCATAACCTTAGCCCCCTAAAACCTAAAAAAGTAATAAAATAATAATACCAATAATGTATTATTATTAATAATAATAATAATAATTATTATTATCATTATTATTATTTTATTATTATTAATAATCATTTCATTTTTTTAAGGTTAGGGGTTAATTATTATTTATTTATCATGATTTTTTATTTATATGTGTATTTATTTGATTTATGTTACTTTTTTATTATTTATTATGACTTTTTTTATTTTTTAATTTGAGCAGAAAATCAAGGAAAACACGCATTAAAATGCGCAAAAAACGCCACTTGCGCGTTTCTATCCCTTTCCATGGGAATAAAAACGTCAAAACGTGCAAATCTGCCCAATTTAAACTACAAAAGTAGCTCCAAAACTTTTTGAGCTTAAGGTGTTTTGCTTCAGGCGACCTGGAGTGGAGATGTGAACCATCTCCATAGAGTTATATTGATTTTTTTCCCCCTGAGCACTTTGGAGCTTCGAGCTTCATGCTACAAAATGCTCAGGTGTGAATGGAGTCTTACAGTTTTATTTATAAAACAATTGTGCACAAATGTCAGAAACATTTGTGCAAGCTGAACTAAATTTCACTGTATGGTTTCAAATAGATTAACTCCTGTATCATCAGCTCCTTCTAGTGGACAAAGTACAATAAACATTTCTGAAATACCTCAATGAGAAAATATACCACCTTTTGGCGACTAGATGGAGCAGATAATACAGGAGTTAAAGTGTTACTAAACCCCGGACCCTGCATTCACATATCCGGTCTCTCTGGACCCTGCATTCACATATCCAGTCTCTCTGGACCCTGCATTCACATATCCGGTCTCCCCAGACCCTGCATTCACATATCCGGTCTCCCCAGACCCTGCATTCACATATCCGGTCTCTCTGGACTCTGCATTCACTATATCTGGTCTCCCCGGACCCTGCATTCACATATCCGGTCTCCCCGAACCCTTCATTCACATATCCGGTCTCTCTGGACCCTGCATTCACTATATCTGGTCTCCCCGGACTTTGCATTCAGATATCCGGTCTCTCTGGACCCTGCATTCACTATATCTGGTCTCCCCGGAGCCAGCATTCACTATATCTGGTCTCCCCGGACCCTGCATTCCCTATATCTGGTCTCCCCAGACCCTGCATTCACTATATCTGGTCTCCCCAGACCCTGCATTCACTATATCTGGTCTCCTCAGACCCTGCATTCCCTATATCTGGTCTCCCCGGACCCTGCATTCACTATATCTGGTCTCCCCGGATCCTGCATTCCCTATATCTGGTCTCCTCAGACCCTGCATTCACTATATCTGGTCTCCCCGGACCCTGCATTCACTATATCTGGTCTCCCCGGACCCTGCATTCACTATGTCTGGTCTCCCCGGACCCTGCATTCACTATATCTGGTCTCCCCGGACCCTGCATTCACTATATCTGGTCTCCCCGGACCCTGCATTCATATATCTGGTCTCCCAGGACCCTGCATTCACTATATCTAGTCTCCCCGGACCCTGCATTCACTATATCTGGTCTCCCTGGACCCTGCATTCACTATATCTGGTCTCCCAGGACCCTGCATTCACTATATCTGGTTCCCCACACAACACACAACATGGAAATGCAATTATTTTAGTAAATATAAACTGCTAAATACCTTTTCTCATCAGCAGTACATAGCAGTCTTGTGACTTCTATCATTGTCCAGCAGAGCACTGGTTAATCTTCTAGGAGGAATTTCTTTACTCCTCTGACTGTCCTAGGAGGCTGCATGACCCCCTGATCCTCTGTCTGGACAGTGCTGATTGGCCCTATGCCGATCACATGCATCCATTAAAAAAAAAAAACTTTCTAGCAATACACACTAAACAGAGCATGTGTAGACTTGCCACTGCTGCTCTGTACTATGGAAGATGGATTGAGGAGAGTAAAAGAAGGGGAGGATGAGAGAAGACAGGATCAAACAGTCTTTTTTTGCAATGAGGAGGACTAGCCTCTTAGGTTCCACAGTGAGTATAACAAACATGCTTTACTGCAGGGGTATTGAATTAATATCCATAGAGGTCAGGTCAGTAAATATTTCTTCCAGTAGGGGTCCGGATATCTGTGCTATAACTCAGCCCCCCTTTATATCACAGCCCCCCTCTTCCCGTCACAGTCCTTTCACTTACATCACAGAACAATCTTTTACATCATAGCCCCCTTTATACTACAGTCCCTTCTTTACATCACAGCTCCTCTACATCACAGCCTCCCTTTGCATCAGTCTCCCCCCTTTAGATCACAGTCCCCCATCTTTACATCACAGTCCCCTCCTTTGGATCAGTCTCCCCCCTTTAGATCACAGTCCCCCATCTTTATATCACTGTCCCCCCCCTTTGTATCAGTCTCCCCCCTTTAGATAACAGTCCCCCATCTTTACATCACAGTCCCCCCCTTTGTATCAGTCCCCCTCCTTTAGATCACAGTCCCCCATCTTTACATCACAGTCCCCACCTTTGTATCAGTCCCCCTCCTTTAGATCACAGTCCCCCATCTTTACATCACAGTCCCCCCCTTTGTATCAGTCCCCCTCCTTTAGATCACAGTCCCACATCTTTACATCACAGTCCCCCCTTTGTATCAGTCTCCCCCCTTTAGATCACAGTCCCCCCCTTTGTATCAGTCTCCCCCCTGTAGATCACAGTCCCACATCTTTACATCACAGTCCCCCCTTTGTATCAGTCCCCCCCTTTAGATCACAGTCCCCCCTTTGTATCAGCCCCCCCCCTTTAGATCACAGTCCCCCCTTTTGCATCATTCTCCCCCCTTTAGACCATAGTCGCTCATCTTTACATCACAGTCCCCCCCTTTGTATCAGTCTCCCCCCCTTTAGATTACAGTTCTCTATCTTTACATCAATGTCCCCTCCTTGGTATCACAGTCCCCAATCTTTACATCACAGTCCACTCCTTTGAATCACAGCCCCCCATCGTTATATCACAGTCCTCCATCAATACATCACAGTTTCCCCCTTTACATCATAGTACCCATATTTACTTAGCAGTCCCCCCCCCCCCCCCCCTTACATTGCAGTTCCCCATTTACATCACAGGTGGCCCTTTAAATTACAGCCCCCTTGACATAAAAGTCCCCACATTTTACAATACAGTCCCCCTTTATATTAAAGAACCTCTTTTTCATCACAGGCCCCCCTTTACTTTGCTTACCCCCTTCATATCACAGCACACCCCTTCAAATCAAAGCCCCCCCCCCTTTAAATAACAGCACCCCTTTACATCAAGGTCCCCCCCTTTACAGTACAGCCACCCTTTTATATTATAGCACCCCCCTTTACATTGCAGTACCCCAGAAGAACATCTCATTGCCCCCTTTCCATAGCATTCCACTCTTTACATAGCCTGCGTTAACAATACAGCCCCTCCACCGTTACATCATCCCTCTCCCCCCCCCCTTCCAGTCCAGAGGGCAGGGGGAGCGTACGATCTGGATGAAGGGTTGGAGCTTCCCAATTCTCCTGTTAACAAGAGGGTGATTGGTTGTTAGGACCGCCCCATATCAAGGGAGGATTGACCATTTGGAAACTCAGGCACTGCCCGAGGGCCTGGGCTCAGTAGGGGGCCCCATGAGATGCCCCTGGTACCTTTTTCATAGGCTTTTTTGAGTTTGGGCAAGGACACAGGGGCCCCATGATCCCCTATCGCCCGGGGGCCCCATGAGTTGTCAGTCCGCCCCTGCCCCATATCATAGCAACCAATTGGCCGCTTATTAAGTTGAAAAGCAGGGCAGCTTCCGCCCTCCATCTGGACCCTCTGCCCTGCTGTGAAGATGACAGCAGCAGCGGGGGGAAGAGAAGACACACTGGCAGCTAAATGGTGTGCCAGTGACGGTATGGACAGAATTGTGACTAGGTCCGGGTCCGGACCGCAGTCCACCATTTATTGATGCCTGCTTTACTGCATATACAGACTGATTTTATTGTTGTGGATTTAGTAACACTTTAATCTATTTAAAAACATATAATTACATTTCTTCCAGTTTGCACAAACTTGTCTGACATTCATGCAGCAAATGTTTTATAAATAGACTCCTAACTGTGTTCTCTTTATTGTGTCTCATAAATAGTTGTGATTTGTTAAAATAAACAAATATTGTTTTCACCTATTTGTTGCATTTCAATGCTGCTGATCTCCTGCAGCCCCTATACGGCCACTTCCTATCAACATTCACTTCAGTAATTGCATTTTTCAGGGTGGGTTATCTGGTTACCTCAGTGGATCACGCCTGTGTAATGTGTTTTGAAACAGCCACTTGTATTCTCCACCGGAAGCCTGTGTGACAGGGTGGCCACACGGAGAGCAGCGGGGAGACAGGGACAGAGTGTTGTCACGCTATAACAGGATGTTCTAGAACAAGGTTGCTGCAGATTCAATAGTGATTGGGTATGCATGTACTTTAAAGCCCAACTTAGTGCTCTGTGCTTTCCATGCAATTTTCCCTCCCTCCCCTCTTGTGGCCCTTGCTATAAATATGTTATGACTTTTATGTTTTACTACTTAACCTTTTCTGAAGTCTTCAGGCTGGAGATGACACAGAATCCTCTTTCTCATCATCTCCTCTCTTGGTTCGGAGGCCCTTGCTGATGGAGAGATCTTGCTAATGCACCATTACACAGTGAGCAAGGTGAACCATGGTGACGTCCAGTGCCAGGACAAGGTCATCTGGAGTCCACGAAAAACATGCCAAACTGCATCAACCTCCCCCCCCCCCAAAAAAAAAGGGTATGAAGAAGTACTGTATGAGCATTGTGTGTCAGCAAAAACCCCTCCAAAGAAAAATGAGTGCTAGTCTGCATGCTTATCCCCTATGCATAAATCCCCCCTCCCAGTACAAATGCCCCTCCCCACTGAAATCGCCCTCCCACCACAATACTTTGCCCCCCCATTTCCGCTCCTACCATGCTACCTCTTCTTGCACAGTCTCCCCCCTGCTCCTAGCTCAAATCCTCTTCCCCATCCCCCCAACATAAAAACAAAAATCCCCCCAAATCACCACTCCTAGCACACCCCTCCAAATTATCCCTCCTAGAACAATTCTTACTCTCTGTCACCCCTCAACTTCCCCCTCCCAACACAAATTCCTCCCCCCTGTAGAATATTATGTGCAATATATATATATATATATATATATATATATATATATATATATACCTCACATACCACAGTACCCAGGGCAGCCGCTCTTCCTGCCCACCCCTTGTCCCGGCCCTGGTGACATCCCCTTAGAGGGTGTGGCCATGACACCCTGCACTCCCAGTCTTTCCTTAGTCTTTTGTTGATGTCTTTTAACCAGGAAGATTGAGGACATCTTGTGGCAAAGAAGTAGTATTGCAACTCTACATTAAAGGTGAAGGTAAAGGTGGCATTGCTAAGAGAGCTGTATTTTTTATAACACTGCCCAGGAGTTCTTTTTTAAGAAGTAAAGATTCACCCCAAAATTGGGATTTAAGGAGCACCTGTATCACACCCTATGCAATCCTGGACTCTATTTGGAAGCACAAAACTGGAAAAACAAGGTCTATTTATGATCAGATAGTTGTATTTGTTTCATGATGTAGATCTGATGTTGACTGTCATGGTGAGGACAAACATGAATCCATTACTTCAAGCACTCTGTATATATATATATAGACTGCTGGGACTTGTGCTGTGACATCATTGAACATTAGAGATAGGTCATTGGCATCCAAAAAAAATGTCATCACATGCTAAGCTAACTTACAAAAAAAAAACAAAAAAACCAAGAACAATGTGTCTCTTTCAGCTTTTCCCCTGCCCCTCCTATGAAGTACAAGTTTCAGTAATTTTGTAATTTTCTTTCCACGCACAAAATATTTTTGAGCGCATAGAAAGAGCCAATAAGAAGGGACGAAATGGCAGCCGAGTTATTTAAACACGACGCATCTCATGCCAGACACACAGGGATTAAACAACACTAAATGTTTTAATGGGATTCTTCGCTAGTTTTGGCAAAGAAAAGGCAGATTTACACCTCAACAACATCTGCCTGTCTTGTCCTGCAACTGCTTAGATCCATTTACTGCACCTCTTGAAACCGATCTCATCCATACACAGCAGATGCTACCGGTTAAGCCATCTGGAAGAGGTTGCTTCCCCCTTAACGCTGCAGGAATCCCACCATCGTAATCAGAAACAAGCAATTAATCTGTTGTGGTGACGTGTCAAAAGGTGTCGTCATTCTCAAATGACGAAATTTAATAAAAAAAAAAAAAATATATATATATACTTTTTTTTTTTTTTTTTTAAGAATTGATCACAGCCTCTGCTTCACATTTCTTATCAAAATGTTTTTTTGGGAGCCTGAAAATATATTCTGATAGAGTGTACGTCTCCTGAAATATAGTTGAGCTGACTTGGCCTTCCAGGCAGATATAAAATTCACATGCACATTAATTCAGATCTGTATTCCTATTAATACATAATGGAATGTATTATTTTAACGTGTTACTAACCCACAACAGTAAAATCAGTCTGTATCTGCAGTAAAGCATGCTTATTATACTCACTGTGGAACCTAAGAGGTTAATCCTCCTGTGAAAAGGATGATTGATCCCGCCTTCTCTGATCTTCCCCTTCTCCTACTGTCCCCAATCCATCTGCTGATAAAACAGAGCCATGAGAGGCATGCTGCACATGCTCAGTTTGATGTGTGTTGCTAGAGAGTTCTTTTTTTTTTTGCTTTGAAGGATGTATGTGATCAGCACAGTGCCAATCAGCACTGTCCAGACAGAGGGTCAGGAGTCATGCAGCCTAATAGGACAGTCAGGGGAGAGTGAAAACTCCTCCTACAAGCTTTAACCAGTGCTCAGTTGGACACTGATAGAAGTCACAAGACTGCTGATGAGAAAAGGTATTTAGCCATTTATATTTACTAAAATAATTGCATTTCCTTGTTCTGTGTAGTGTGAGAGACCAGATATAGTGAATGGAGGGTCCTGGGTTTAGTACCGCTTTAAATGCAAGCAGTACGAGCCTCTGAACTTGTCCTGGTATCAGCCTCTTGCAGTACCTGTACAGCAGAGTTCAGACTGATGGAGAGAGAAGCAACACAAGGAGCCAATCATGGGTGGTGTAGTGGAAAGAGCATGCTGATAGGAAGAGAGAGCAGAGTAACAGAGAGATTAGCTCATCAGTCTGCTCCTTCTCCTGTTACTGTACAAGGGGTGGGACAAGACCTGTAAGTGTTGCTTAACTACAGCAGACAAAAATCAGGTTTCCTGCCCTGCCAAACAGAGCTATGCTGTGTGGCCGCCGGCACCATAACCAATGGCAGTCTAGGGCCAGAACGCATGGTGTCATTCTTTTCTATAGTGAGGACAACTGCACCATGGCAAAGCATGAATCTGATCCACAGCAGGCAGCATACAGAGCGCTCCCAGCATTCAGGAGAAGACAAAGTCCTCCTTCAGATCTCTTTCACCTCCTGCCCTCTGGTAGGTAGGGCTCTGATATAAAGAGTGACTGTGTGATTGGGGGGGGGACTGTGTGATTGGGTGGCTATTTGGTGATTGGGGGGGAAGACTCTGATGTGATGGGAGGACTCATGTATAGGGGCCCTAATATATATATATATATATATAGTCGAATAATGTGATGGGGGGGGGGTCGCATGTATAGAAGGCCTCTGAAGTGACAGAAGGTCTCTAAGATGGAGGTGTGCTTCTGTGTTAAAAAGGGACCTCCGACCTAAAGGCAAGGGAGTCTGAAGTGATGGGGGAACCTTTGATGTGAAGCGGGGTTTCAGATGTGAAGTTAATTTTCACCAATGTGGTTGTGTGCATTGTTCCCGTCTCGGTTTCCATTGATAAGTAACATTTACCTTTTTTTTTTTTTTTTTTTTTTACATTTTAGACCATGGTGCCTCATGATTTTGTATACATTTAGGGCGGAATTCACACCTGTTTGCTCTAAAAAAAAAGGGCAGAATTGGGCATTTATGCCGTGGTTTCAGAAACGTACAAAATGTGCAATGAGCTTGTGACGTCTTTACTTCTTAATGGCACCCCAAACATAGTACGTTTCCCACACTAAAACACGCATCACCAAATACACTTGGCTCAGTGCCAGAATTTGGTACTTGAGCTTCTTTGGCACATTTTCTGTACAACAGGCAGCCCATTCAAGTCAGTGAGCTGTTGGGCCAACAATACACTAAAATACAACATGTCGCTACGCTCAGATGTGAATGTAGCCTTAAAGGGTGGCGTGGCTGAAAAAAAGGTTGATAAATGCTGGTATAATACATACTTCTTAGGGCATTGATGCCACACACAGGACAGGATAGATGAGCTTAAAGCAAACCTCTGGATAAACAAACAGGATCTGGTGGCTGATGGGATAAAGCTGTGGGCATACAGTATATCTCTTGACATCTGCTGATTATATCATTTAGTATACAGTATAATGAAATTACATTTTGATGTCTCTGTGCTTTTCAAATATGTCTTTCTGGAGGGCATATATCTCTCAGCAGGCCTTTGTCACTCCAGCACTGCCCAGACCACCCACAGCTGTATTAGTGAAGCACATACCGCACCCCTGTACCACAATGCTCTGTCCACGACTTTAGCAACCAACAAGTACTGTTCTGTTCACACTTGTGTGACTCCACAGTCGCACAAATTCCACTGTGACTTGGAGTGCAACTTTGATGCAACTCTCTGGCACTCAAGTCGTATAAAAAGTTGCATCAAAGTAGTACAGGAACCTTTTCAAAGTTGCTGTGACTTTAAGTCGCATAGATCTGAACGGGTTTCATTGAAAACAATGGGCTGTGACTTGTCATGCGACTTTATGGGGTTTATTTACTAAACCTGGTTGACTCAGAATCTTGGGCACCTGTGCATGGTAGCCAATCAGCTTCTAACCTCAGCATGTTCAGTTAAGCTTCAGCAATAAAACCTGGAAGCTGATTGGTTTTTATGCAGAAGTGGACAAGATTCTGAGTCAACCAGGTTTAGTAAATAAACCCCTATGTGTCCAACATCACATGACAAGTAGCACAAGTGTGAATGGTGCCTCAAGCACAGCTGATACATTTCACCTTGGCTGGGTCTAATATCAGAATGACAATTCAGTCAGATTGAAATGCACCAAAGAGGTTTTATTACACCACACAAGGTTCTGAATAATGGTAGTCAAATCTTACATTACAGTTCATAAAAGATCACATACAGTATGTGATATTTTATGAACTGTAATGTAAGATTTGACTACCATTATCCAGAACCTTGTGTGGTATAGGATGGGGTTATTGAACCTAGTGTGGTGCAGCGTGCAGCCAGGGTTCCTCCAGAGGTTCCTAGGGCTTCATTGAGCTTTGCTTATTGACCTCCCATTTGATGAGATCTGCATAGTTCCACGTCCAGCACCACTTGTCAGAGCCAGCAGCATGATGCTAGAGATCTTTGTAGCTGTCTGTAAGGGTGGTATTCTGATCATCAATGTAAAGGGCATTCTCTCCACTTACCTCCAATATAACGGCATTCTTTCTATTGATCACCAATGTAAGGAGCATTCCTCCACTGACTACCATTGTAAGGGGTATTCTTCCCATTGTCCACCAATGTAAGGGGCATTACTCTTGCTGATCACCAATGTAAGAGGCTTTCTTCCCACTGACTACCAATTTAAGAGGCATTCTTCCCACTGACTACCAATGTAAGAGGCATTCTTCCCACTGACTACCAATTTAAGAGGCATTCTTCCCACTGACTACCAATGTAAGAGGCATTCTTTCCACTGACTACCAATTTAAGAGGCATTCTTCCCACTGACTACCAATGTAAGAGGCATTCTTCCCACTGACTGCCAATATAAGGGTCATTCTTCCCACTGACTACCAATGTAAGAGGCATTCTTCCCACTGACTGCCAATATAAGGGTCATTCTTCCCACTGACTACCAATGTAAGAGGCATTCTTCCCACTGACTGCCAATATAAGGGTCATTCTTCCCACTGACGACCAATGTAAGCAGCGTTCTTCCCACTGATGACCAATGTGAGGAGCATTCTTCCCACTGACCACCAATTTAAGGGGCATTCTTCCCACTGATAACCAATATAAAGAGCATTCTTCCCATTGACCACCAATGTAAAGGGTATTCTTCCCACTGATCACCAATGTAAAGGGCATTCTTCCCACTGAGCACCAATGTAAAGGGCATTCTTCCCACTGAGCACCAATGTAAGGGGCATTCTTCCCACTGATCACCAATGTAAGGAGCATTCTTCCTACTGACCACCAATGTAAAGGCGCTTTCTTCCATTGGCTACCATTGTAAGGGGCATTCTTCCTACCAATGTAAGCAGTAAGCTTCTCAATGACCATCAACGTAAGGAACATTCTTCCCACTGACCAGTTAATTTTAGCAGAGGTTCCCTGAGACATTAAATAATTTTTCAGACAAGCTCCACCTTTTACCATTAAAAGTCTTTGAACTCCTGTCCACCAACTGTGCTTAGGCTGAGATAATGTCATCAGTCTGTTGCAGGCAGGAGGAACCTGTCTTCAGTCTGCTGTCCCTCAGTGATCAGACTGTACATTGTAACTTTTGTAACACGTTGAATGTCCATAACCAGAC
This sequence comes from Staurois parvus, assembly GCF_062004578.1. NCBI lineage: Eukaryota > Metazoa > Chordata > Amphibia > Anura > Ranidae > Staurois > Staurois parvus. Next base: position 1,209,221 of record NW_028318049.1, read on the forward strand.
ATCGTCAACCTCGGAGACACCAAGCCAGTAGGAAGATTTATTTCTTTATATCATTTAGATTGGCTTAGATCAGCAATGGGCAAACTACGGCCCGGCGGACCTTTTAATCCGGCCCGCGGAGCGTGCTAAAAAAAACACAGCCAGGGCAGGCAAACATTGGCTGTCAGGATGTGTGTAGGCGGGGCAGCGTGACGAACATGAAGGGAGCTAGGCTCCTCTCACAGTCCGCCTTGAAGACCGGAACGGTGCGGGAACACGGCGAGAGGAACGCGCGGAGCAAAGGTAAGTGAATTGACACAGGGGGGACTTGGCTTACTACTTGGGGGGGGAATAGTACTGTGGGGGATGAATTAATATGGGGAATGAATTACTATAGGGGGGATGAATTACTATAGGGGGGATGAATTACTATATGGGGGATGAATTACTATGGGGGATGAATTACTATATGGGGGATGAATTACTATGGGGGATGAATTACTATATGGGGGATGAATTACTATATGGGGGATGAATTACTATGGGGGATGAATTACTATATGGGGGATGAATTACTATATGGGGAATTAATTACTATGGGGGATGAATTTCTATATGGGGGATGAATTACTATGGGGGATGAATTACTATGGGGGATGAATTACTATATGGGGGATGAATTACTATGGGGGATGAATTACTATGGGGGATGAATTACTATGGGGGATGAATTACTATATGGGGGATGAATTACTATATGGGGGATGAATTACTATATGGGGGATGAATTACTATGGGGGATGAATTACTATATGGGGGATGAATTACTATGGGGGATGAATTACTATATGGGGGATGAATTACTATATGGGGGATGAATTACTATATGGGGGATGAATTACTATGGGGGATGAATTACTATATGGGGGATGAATTACTATATGGGGGATGAATTACTATGGGGGATGAATTACTATGGGGGATGAATTACTATATGGGGGATGAATTACTATATGGGGAATTAATTACTATGGGGGATGAATTTCTATATGGGGGATGAATTACTATGGGGGATGAATTACTATGGGGGATGAATTACTATATGGGGGATTAATTACTATGGGGGATGAATTACTATATGGGGGATGAATTACTATGGGGGATGAATTACTATATGGGGGATGAATTACTATATGGGGGATTAATTACTATGGGGGATGAATTACTATGGGGGATGAATTACTATATGGGGGATGAATTACTATGGGGGATGAATTACTATCTACTCTTGGTCCGGCCCCCGGGTCCAATATATGAACCCATTGCGGCCCTCAAGTCAAAAAGTTTGCCCACCCCTGGCTTAGATGGTCAGAATCTTTCAGTTAAAAATATCTTGGAAGTCCTTTGGAAATGGCCTTTTACTACAGAAATAATGAACTCGTTTACAAAAAGAAACCATTGCAATGCAAAACAGCTATTTATTAAAAGAAAAATATTCAATGTATTAATGTTTATTTACAAGACACCTACCACACAGCACAGCGCAGAAAGAAAATAACTCAACGAAGTAAAATCTATGAGATTATCAAGATGAAAAAAAAGACATTTCTGATTAGCAGGAGAGGAAACAGTTTGAGGTGTAAAAATTCAATATCGCCGGCATTGATGTAAAACAATTTCTCAACTTTAATTAAATGATTATTTTGCTTAATGACTTTACTTCCAGATGGGCTTAAATCGCTCAGGTTACAACGAGGGACAATTAGAAAGTGACACCCGCTTTAATATCGTCATCTGTTGAAGCAGGGTTTTGCTATGTACTGTTTGATGTAATATGGTAACTTACCCATAATCCTTTGTTATAGACAGTCTCTAAAAATGTATGTGCTATGAATATATATATTTTTTATTATGTTCTTTGCTTGGTACCAGTGCAGAAGCCTAAAGCCTAACTTTGAGCACAAAAACTCATCTAAATCTATTCTCCAAAGCCACAAAGGATATAAATCCATTTTTATCTGCGACAAAGACCTTTGTAAACCCAGATATTACCATACAGTTAGCAGTGACAGCATATGGGCAGCACAGTGGCTATATGGTTAGCACTTCAGCCTGGCAGTACTAGGATCGTTAGTTCAAATCCCAGCTACGGCACCTCCTGCCTGCAGTTTGCATGTTCTCCCTGTGCCTGTGTGGGTTTCCTCCCACACTCCAAAGACATGCTGGTAGGTTAATTGGATCCTGTCTAAATTGGCCCTACTATGTGTATGTATGTACAGTTGCAAGAAAAAGTATGTGAACCCCTTGGGATTACGTGGAGTTTTTCATGACTTGGGCATGAAAAAAAAGTCATGTCATGTTAAAAAAGTCACAACAATAGAAGAACACAGTCTGCTGAACATAATACTACACAAACATTAGATGTTGCCATGGTTTGATTGTACATAACATGTAAACATTCACAGTGCAGGGAGGAAAAAGTATGTGAACCTTTGGACTTAATAACTGGTTGACCCTCCTTTGGCAGCAATAACCTCAACCAAACTTTTCCTGTAGTTGCAGATCAGACCTGCACAACGATCTGGAGTCATTTTGGACCACTCCTCTTCACAAAACTGTTTCAGTGTAGCAATATTCTTGGGAAGTCTGGTGTGAATCGCTCTCTTAAGGTCATGCCACAGCATTTCAATCGGGTTGAGGTCAGGACTCTGACTGGGCCACTCCAGAAGGCGTATTCTGTGCTGTTGCAGCCATTGTTTTGTTGAATTACTTGTATGCTTTGGGTCATTGTCCTGTTGCATCACCCATCCTCTGCGGAGCTTCAGTTGGCGGACAGATGGTCGTACGTTTTCCTGCAAAATGTCTTGCTAAACTCTGGAATTCATTTTCCCATCAATGACAACAATCCGTCCAGGCCCTGAGGCAGCAAAGCAGCCCCAAACCATGATGCTCCCTCCGCCATGTTTTACAGTGGGGATGAGGTTTTGATGTTGGTGTGCTGTGCCTTTTTTTCTCCACACATAGTGTTGTGTGTTCTTCCCAAACAACTCAATCTTGGTTTCATCTGTCCACAGTATATTTTGCCAGTAGTGCTGTGGAACATCCAGGTGCTCTTTTGCAAACTTCAAACGTGCTGCAATATTCTGCTTCCTCCGTGGTGTCCTCCCATGTACTCCATTCTTGTTTAATGTTTTCCTTATTGTAGATGTGTCAACAAAAATGTTAGCATGTGCCAGAGATTTCTGTAGGTCTTTAGCTGACACTCTGGGATTCTTCTTTACCTCATGCAGCATTCTGCGCTCTGCTCTTGCAGTCATTTTTACAGGATGACCTCGCCTAGGGAGAGTAGCAACAGTGCTAAACTTTCTCCATTTGTAGACAGTCTGTCTTTCCGTGGACACATGAACATCAAGGCTTTTGGAGATACTTTTGTAACCCTTTCCAGCTTCATGCAAGTCAACAATTCTTGATCGTAGGTCTTCTGAGAGCTCTTTTCTGCGAGGCATGGTTCACATCAGACAGTGCTTCTTGAAACCAGTAAACCCAAAACAGGTGTGTGTTTTTTAAGGGCAGGACAGCTGTCAGCAACACATCCAATATCATCACACTGATTGGAGTCAAGGTTGGCTCACTCCTGGCTCCAATTAGCTCTGGGAGAAGTCATTAAGCTAGGGCCTCACATACGTTTTCCTCCCTGCACTGTGAATGTTTACATGTTATGTGCAATTAAACCATGGCAACATCTAATGTTTGTGTAGTATTATGTTCAGCAGACTGTGTTCTTCTATTGTTGTGACTTAGATGACGTTCAGAGCACAATTTATGCCCAATTCATGCAAAACACCATGTAATCCCAAGGGGTTCACATACTTTTTCTTGCAACTGTATGTAAGATAGGGACCTTAGATTGTACGCCCTTGAGGGTTAGGGACTAATGTGAATGTACAATATACAGTGATGTATTTAGGTTTTGTGGTGCCCTAGGCAACACAAAATTGCCCCCTCCCCCCGAGAGAGCCTGACATTGACCAACAACACCCCTGCCCCCACCCGAGAGAGCCCTCCACCACCATCGTCCCCATACGCCGACCACTCCCCTCCCAGTGAGAGAGAGGCACTCAACTTCAAAGCTCTGGACATCCCCAGGAACGAGAGTCAAGCAGCCCGCAGCCTCTCTCAGATCCCACCTTCTTCCGTCCCTTCTTCCACGAGGACGGTGCTGCCCCCCTGAAAAATTCCGCCCTAGGCAAATGCCTTGTTTGCCTTCTGGTAAATATGCCCCTGACAATATATATATAAATCGACGGCGCTATATAAGTACCTGAAATAAATAAATCACTGTGTTTTACATAGCTTGAGCAGAGATGTGGGAGGGGCCAATCAGGCCCCACCCACTATAGTCTGCATGCAGGAAACCACAGGAGGGGGTGGAGACGCCCATGGAACAGCACCTAAAAATCTCCATAGGCAACGCTTTAAAAGTCTTAACAGGCCACCAGTTTAGTTACAAAATTAGTTGCTAAAATTATTGCTCTCGTGCTTTCATTTGCTATGATACCTCACAAGTGTGGTATGATCACCTCTTACATATATGTGCGGGACTTACATATGCGTTCGCATTTGTGTTTGCACATAAGCATGGGGGAGGGGGTACAAGTCACACTAATGGCCAAGTAAACAAAACTGAAACCGGAAGTGACAAAACCCTCATCACAGAGAGTAAGTAACAATGTTAGTTCCTCTCTGTCTGTGTTGTGCCCACCCGTGGCAGCGGTCCTGGGCTCCACAATCGAGCAGGACAGCCCAGGAAAGGCAGCGGTGGAAGGGGGGGACCCCCATGAGCTACTGAAGGAGTGATTAAGTTTAAGTGGCTGAATCACTTCTGACTTAAAGGGAATCGCCAGCTGCAAATTTTGATACCAGGATGATGCCTGCATAACCACTTCAACCCGAGGACACCATATGACGTCCAACAGGCGGAAATTATGTAATGTGAGAGTGTGCTCAGAACACATCTAAACCCAACCATTTTGCCTTTCAGCACTGGGGTCCTTGGTTCAAATTCCGCCCAGAACACTCTCTGCATGGAGTTTGCATGTTCTCCCTGTGCTTGCGTGTGTAATAACATTCCCCCTCAGTGTACTAACTCCCCCTCAGTGTACTAACATTTCCTCCCACTCCCTAAAGACATGCTGGTTGATAATTTAGCTCCTGTCTAAATTGTCCCTAGTATGTGAGTGCATGTGAGATAGGGACCTTAGATTGTACGCTCCTTGGGAGACTGATATGAAATGGAAAGCGCCGTGTAAATTGTTGACACTATATTGGTTCCTGTAATATTAACCATTTCAAAAGACATGTTCAATCTTTTCAAATACATAATCCCTGATGATCCTGTCATAAAAGGTCCTTGTTCGGGCACTTCCTGTAATAGGGGTGACAATGCTGTGCTCCTGTTTCCCAGCTCTGCTCCTGCATTGTCACCCTGTCACACAGATTTCCAATGGTGGCTTTTTCAACACATGCATTATGGAGGCATGGTCCACTGTTGTCCCTAAAAGGAATCCCATGTTGAGAAATGGGATGTGGCCATCACTGGAGTATATGTAGACTGGCTGCAAAGAGATTGTAGGAGACAGGGGTGGACAGACAACTCATGGGGCCCCTGGGCAATAGGGGATCATGGGGCCCCTGTGTCCTTGCCCAAACTCAAAAAAGCCTATGAAAAAGCTACCAGGGGTATCTCATGGGGCCCCCTACTGACCCCGGGCCCTCGGGCAGCACCTGAGTTTCCAAATGGTCAGTCCGCCCCTGGTAGGAGATCAGGAACAGGGGGATTAAAAAAAAAGTGAAAAATCAAGTTTTATAATAAAATACGACAACTGTATTCTACACAGCACAAGGCACAAGGCAGTTGGGGCTTACATCTACTTTTAAACAACCCATATGATTTGTATGTAATCAGGAAAACCCTCACACTACATAGTTGTTGGTAGATCCAAAGGCCATTGTGCAATCAGATTGTAACATGTACAGTCTCTTTTAGGGCTCAGTCAGTGAAAACAACCTACTCTGAACTCAGATACGACCCAGACTGGAGGAGAAAACTGAGCTTACAGGACCAATCTTCTGAAGATGAAGAGGATGTATTGGATGATTCGCCCAGATACTCCGATCTCCTCTCTCCAGAGATACCAAGGCACAGGCCACATCAATCGGATACCTCCGGTGTACAAGGCCAGAATGTCACCACCCTTCATCGCAATGTACAATCCAAAGTCACAACACGCACAACTACAACTACACAGCCTGCCAAACAACAAAGCGCCAATGATCACACGAGTCATGGCAGAGAGCTCCACCAAAACAGGACTACCACCAATAAAAGGGCAGATGTGGAGCCACAAGATGCAGCAAGGAAAGATTTCATAGAGAAAAACAAAGCGACTTTAGGGGTTCGCAGCCAGAGAAATAATTCCTACCTTCACCTTTATAAGAAGAACGGGGATGAGAATGGCTCAGAACAGGTATGTCATTGAGCGGAGAGCTCCTTTATCAAATGTCAAAACCTGAAGCTGAAGCTTAATCTGCTTATAATTTTGCTTCCCTGGTTCCCCCATTCAACAGTCTAAAAAAAATTTGTAAAAAAAAACAAAAAAAACCTATTTTCATCATATGCCTTATTTTAGACACATTGATATCATCACTTCTGCCTTCATTTCCTGTCCTTATGACTTCAACCCTCATTAAGTCTCTGTTCCTGATCCGTGCTGTCACTGTCCACCTCTCACAGCTATTAGTTTTATCCAGGGGCAGATTGACCATATGGAAACTCGGGCACTGCCCGAGGGCCCGGGGTCAGGAGGGGGCCCCATAAGATGCCCCTGGTACCTTTTTCATAGGCTATTTTGAGTTTGGGCAAAGACACAGGGGCCCCATGATCCCCTATTGCCCGGGGGCCCCATGGGTTGTCAGTCTGCCCCTGGTTTTATCTGTCATCATTTAGTTCCCAAGCATTATATGAATGAACACATCGCCAGCATCCCTTTAGACATGCATGCTCCCAGGGTTGTACAGACTTTAGTAGTGCAATCTTCTGATCAACTGCATGATTATGAATCAACAGCACCCAGCCATCAGGGAGAAGCATGCATTTCTAAAGGGATGCTGGGGATGTGTTCTTTCATAAAACACTCGAGGCAAAGGTCATATAATTCAGAGCAGAGGCCAGCAGACAGATCCATCGATGATGTCATTGGACCTCAAAACAAGCATTTCTTGAAAATAAAATGAATTATTTGAAAAATTATTACTATACAGTATTTATATAGCGCCAAAGGGTTTGCTCAGCGCTGTAATTGCATGGTGATCGGGGTGAGGGGGCAGTGGAATGACAAGGGAAGGTGTTTTATTTAATTTTAGACCCTTTCTTGGAGAGGCAACAGACAATAAAAAAGGAAACAGAAAACACTCACCAAAGTGAGTGTTTTCCATATTTGACAGTTGTCCTGAAACATTTGCCCTCATTGGTCAATTTCTCCTCACCTGTTCTGGTAACAGCTACAGAATAAAATCTGGAAATCTCACCAACAATAAAAACTGAACAGAAGATCTAACCCCTTGGGACATAACCTGTGGCCTAAGGGCCCAACCTGTTGCGTGGGGGCTGCATGTGGCCCTTGTCACTTATTGTGCGTTGCAGTAATCTGTATCTTTATTCAATGACTGCCTCTTGTAACGTGTTCTCAATCTACAACCACTCCAATAGTATGTCTGCAGTCTCTGACCATTTCATGTAGCACGTTTGCAGTCTCTGACCATCCTATGTAGCATTTGTACAGTTTCTGACCTTCTCCTGTAGCATGTTTGCAGTGTCTGACCATCCCATGTAGCATGTTCACAGTCTCTGACTAGGTCCTGTAGCATGTTTGCAGTCTCTGACCTTCTTCCCTGACCACTCGTAGTCTCTGACCATCCTATGTAGCATTTTCACAGTCTCTGACCATCTATTGTAGCATATCAGCAGTCTCCGACCATCTCCTGTAGTATGCCAGTTGTCTCTGATCATATCCTGTTGCATGTCTTGGGTAGTTTTCTGTAGCATTTAATTTACCATATATATTATCTGTGGCCCGACTTACTTCTTATATCAAGAAAGTTGACCAATAGTATTGTAAGCCCCCACCTTTCCATCCAAAAAAAAAAAGTTTTACCTCAACATTACATTAAAGAGGAACGTAAGTGTGATTTTTTTAAAGTCAGCAGCAATAAATACTGTAGCTGCTGACCTAAAAATTGGGTTCCTACCAGTGCCTGAGGTCCACAGCTAACTTCAAGCAGCTGGTTCTTTTTACCATCGGGGGTCCCCAGCACCGCCATCTTAGAAACAGGCTTCCTGAGGAACCACAGCTGGCTCCCTGCTTGCGCAGCACTTTGTGAATGGTCCTGCATGTCACATATCCCAGGAGTGGGCAAGGGATATCATGCTCACCTAGGTTAGGATTGTGGAAATGGGGTACCTGTAAATATCTGTACTCGCTTCCTTCCCCCCTCTCCCCCAAAAAAACTGTAACTCAGTTATAGGCTGGGGGCGAAGGCAGCAAACCAGTGGGAGTTCACTTTTTGAGTGAAGTTCCACTTTAACGGTACCTGCATATGTTTTTAGAAAACTTACATAATATACATAATTAACAAATATACATAATAAAATTACTTTTTTTAAGCTTTAAATTGGTTGTAAACCTCAGACATGAAATATGAACAAAGCATATCCCTTGTACTTGTCTCAGGTGAGAGTACTAAGTGTAATTGATGTCCAGGGGCGGACTGACAACTCATGGGGCCCCCGGGCAATAGGGGATCATGGGGCCCCTGTGTCCTTGCCCAAACTCAAAAAAGCCTATAAAAAAGGTACCAGGGGCATCTCATGGGGCCCCCTACTGACCCTGGGCCCTCTGGCTGTGCCCAAGTTTCCAAATGGTCAGTCCGCCCCTGTTGATGTCTGCTGCTTCATTCCTCTGCTGTCAGCATGAATCACTTCTGACAAATTTTCCTGACACCAAGAGAAAAATGGTGACAGGGGAGGAATCTACAGCAGATTGACAGCCTCAGCTCGGTTCCTGTGAGCTGTGTGAAGGGGGGTTTGTCTCTTTCCCCCAATCAGCTCTCAGAGCTCTCCTCTCTGAGCTCTGCAGTGTGTAATTTCAGCTCTCTGTCCCCTTTTTTTCTGAACTCTCAGACACGCTTTATAAATTCAGCATTTTATAATTTATAAATTTATCATTTCTGCACTTTGAACGGATGTAAAGAAGAGAAGACTGCAGAGGAACAGGTAAACGTATATGTAGGAAGATTTCTTTTATCTCTGTATATCACTTCATTGGGTATGTGTAAGGGTTTACAATCACTTTACCACAGAAATGAGCATTTCCATTAATCAGATCACATTCATACTGTATATCTCTAAGAAAAACTCTAAAAAGCTCTCAGTTTCTCTTTAAACAATCCTTCAAAATCTGTGCAAATCTATCAGGGTTATTCCTGTGTTCAAAGACCGAATAAGGTGGAAAAATTTGTTTCCGAAATCGACATAATTCGGGTTTTAGACGTTTCTACCATATTTGCAAAATGGCCTAAATTCAGTAAAAGAGTGTAATAGATTCTTTCACTTTATGCTTTTTTTCCGATGCTAAGTGCATTTGTGGGTTTGTTTTTATGTTTTTTTCTCTTTTTCCTTTTTTTTTTTTTTACTTGGTAATATTCCCATAATGTGAACTTTTTAGTGTTTTGATATTGTCTAAGAACCTTCTGTTTCTTTGAGAGAGAGAGTCACAAGTACACAAGCAATCTCGCTCAGCCATCCTCAGCACGAATGGCTTCCATCCTCGCAGCCCTCACTTCAAAGGCTGGAACATAATGTACAATTTTTTAATGGCTCTGGAGCACGAGCACTCAGACAGGCAGCGCTGCGCGCTCGGCCCCCGTGTAAACACCTCATCAGAATCGTCTCCGCTTCCACAATAGCGGCCAAATGCAATTCGAGGAGGCCGAGCCTTTGATGTCCGGGATTCTGGGGCCGATTCCCAGTCCCAGATAATAACATGCTATGATTGCTTGCCTTTGTTGTCCTCTTTGCTGCAGAGAAGCAATTACAGGCCCCAATTTAGCCGAATAGACATTACACAGCTTATGATGCTCAAAATGCAATTTCATTTGATCATTTGCTCAATTTGATTGGTATTAATAGAAGAAGTTCACAAAACAGGCAGTCAGAGGTTATGGCCCGTTCCTCTTTCAAAGGGCTAATGTAGAAGCATGTTTCGCCAGCCCGGTAACCTATCGCCGCACCGATACAATGCGTCAAAGCAACACGATCGTACAATGAGATAAACAAAGGCTTTTTTTTTTGCTTTTGGTAAATAGGATTGTATTTTACAGAGTGCTGGGAAATCACTTAATGCATAATAAGCTCGCTATAATTATCCGTTTCTGCATACAGTCCACCTGCCAGCACGGGAAACTGCAAGGCATGCAGGGTGCAAGGCTACGTCGCATCCACCAGCCGCTAATGCTTTCAGATTTTAGGAAAGGTTAGGTAGGTGGGTGAGAGATCATGGGGAAATCACTTATTACATAAAAAAGGCACTATAATTATTTGTTTCTGCAAAGAGTCCACCTGGCAGCACAGGAAACTGTACGGCATGCAGGGCACAAGGCTAGTCGCATTCACCCGCTGCTAACAGTTCACTCACAGTTGGATTTAGGAATGCTTAGGTAGACAGATGAAGGGGAAATCACTGAATACATAATAAGTGTAACCAGGGCCAGGACAAGGGGTGGGCGGAAGGGGCAGCTGCCCTGGGCACAATGGTTTACTGTAGGGATGGAGCAGGGGCGGACTGACCATTTGGAAACTTGGGCCCGGGATCAGTAGGGGGCCCCATGAGATGCCCCTGGTACCTTTTTCATAGGCTTTTTTGAGTTTGGGCAAGGACACAGGGGCCCCATGATCCCCTATTGCCTGGGGTCCCCATGAGTTGTCAGTCAGCCCCTGGGATGAGGGTTACAAGGCTTCTGTTACAAGGCTGGGCAGTTTGGTATATTTGCACTGGGCGTTGGATGACTTTGTCCCAGCATTGAGTGTAACCTGGTTCACAGTGCTGCCAGGGCTGCAGCCACTTGGACTGGACTGTGACAGCCCTCAAAACCACACGTACACTGTAGCTGTCACCTCTACCTGGCTGCCATTGAGCAGAGAAGATGGAGAGAGGGGGTGAGGGAGGACACAGGCGCTGAGACGGGGCTGCAACTGCAGAAACAGCCACCAGAGGGGAGCCCTTCCCACTGCTTAGGATACAAAGGACACTGTGATTGGCTGCACAGGGCAGTCTGAGAGATGAAGAACCCACCCATGGAGAGAGAAAAGACTTCTGGGAGCCTCATGGAACTGTGGGAGATGTAGTCTCTAGGAGACAGCCTTTTACATAGTTGGCTCTGAGGAAGAGGCAAGTCCTTGGAACACATTAGCCTGTTGGATGTCCATTGACCCTGTGATGGGATGTGATGTATTGTGGACTGGATGATGCTGTATAATATTTACCACTTTTACACAAATGAAATGTGTTTGTAGGATAATGCACTAGGCTGGTGCACCCTCTTTTTTGCTTTCTGGTTACAGTGTTTTGGACTTTCCCAGTCCTTTGAGGGCAGCAAGGCGGGGGCTATGTAAGCCAGGATGGTGCCATAACTAATCATGTCTTTTGAGCCCACTCCCAAGCGCAGGAGATTTGGTATGACAGCTTGCGGCTTCACAGCCTGGTGCCCACTGAGCATGCGCAAGTTGCGCTGCGCATCCTGATTGGTCCAGCAGTCTCCTAGGACCTGTGAAAGTTCCCAGGAGACTGCGGGAGAGAGGAGGGGGATGAACTTCCGGCTCACTTCACTGCGGCGAACTGAGCCAGAAGTGGGAGCGGGTACCTGTCAAAACCAGGTACCTGCTCCCCCCTCCCCCTCAAAAGGTGCTAAATATGGCAGTGGAGGGGGGGGGGAGGAGGCAAATAAGCAGAGCTTCCGCTTTTGAGTGGAACTCTGCTTTAACTTCAGTGAGAAGCAGAAGTTGAATCTAATGCAATTTTACTTCAGAAAAGTGCAATTTGCAGATGTTTTATCAATCTTTTGAACTGTAAAAAAACAATGATTTTCCTATGTGCGGTGTCCTGTCTTAAGTACTAACGCTGACTGAGCAAACATGGAAGAAACAGGGCAGGGCTAGCTAGGACTGAATTAACTATCACTAAAGAGGAGGGGAGGACAGAGGGAGAAACCAATCACATAAGTAACAAGTTGTATTGGCTCCAAATTGCCACCTCCACAGCATATTACAGAACAATAACAGGTGCAGTTCAACACTACGCAGAAAATGATGCTTTTATTCGTAGACAAGTGGAAATAAACACGTTTCGAGGGGTTAAGTTGCACTCTTCCTCGGGGTCACATCAACACATAAACTGAAAAAATTAAACAATGGTGAAAACAATAATGCTTACTTTATTGCTAGCATAAGAAACTGCAAAGCTGTCTAATACACAAGCCGCTAACACTTTGCTGATTGTCAGATTATAGGAAAGTTCAGGTAGGCGGGGTTGTGGTATCAAAATATTACACATATTCTTTGTGTGTATATATATATTTTTTTTAAATTTTTTTTTTTTTAACCAAATTTGTGATATAACATCAAAAAATATTTTTCCATTTCAATTTTCTGCCAGCTATAATATTTTAAATACTCTAAAAATATTTAGAAAGCCCCTTCCTAGCAACACTGTGCACTCTGCATCCCACTGGGGTACAGAACGCACCTAAAAGTCATGATCGCCTCTTGATTGGCTGGCTGCTTTTACAGAACCACTTAATAACAACACCAGGGCTGATCATGTGACTACACCAGGGGCGGACTGACCATTTGGAAACTCGGGCACTGCCCGAGGGCCCAGGGTCAGTAGGGGGTCCCATGAGATGCCCCTGGTACTTTTTTCATAGGCTTTTTTGAGTTTGGGCAAGGACACAGGGGCCCCATGATCCCCTATTGCCCGGGGGCCCCATGAATTGTCAGTCCACCCCTGGACTACACCATGGCTTTTCTTGGTATCTACAGAACAGAAGCAGATAAGAATGTGTAGTGAAAAGAACTAAAATCCGTGCAATAGATACAAATAACCTAGACAGGAATTTTTTCTATGTAGAGCTTCTTTCAAAGGAAACTAGTTTAGAAATTCTATTGCTGACCAGAAAAAGCATGCAGCCAGTGAAGTTGGGACTTCTGACCTGCATACTTTTTCTGAATGTGGGTTCAAGGTCTAGTTTAAAGAAGTTCCTTAAAGCTGGTGTATAGGGGATGCTGGCATGTTAACACGAGGAAGCACAACAGCCAATTACCTTCTCTACTTTTTTGAATAATAGACATTTACACAGTGGAGCTTTGCTCCTTGGTATGGCCTGGTCCTAATAAAATTTGTTTTCTCTTTAAGAACAACGGAAAGCCAGTTTCCAGCGAATCACAGCCCGTGAAAGATATAAAAGGGAAGAGCGCCTTGGAGATGGCATCCACAGCGCCTCTACAAGAGCAAGGCTCTACTGACGGACGCAGCAAAGAACAAAGGTCAAAGATGACAAATATGGAGACCCTGTTATTGGTCAGGAAGGACAATATGGAGTTTTCCTCAGGACAGCTAGGGGATGAATCTCCAGAAAGTGATTCCCTTCCTCCAGGAAGATTGAGGGATCTCTATGTACTACCACAAGAAGCCGAAATTCACACCAGGAGCTTTGTTAACTGGAATATGAAACCGCAAGAGCTGACACTTGATATGAACCTAAGGATGACAGCAGAAGACACCTTTGACAAGAATGCTGGGTGAGCAGGAAGTCATGTGACAATTACTATGGTCTTTATTATCCTTACAATTCATGTATGTTTCGGTCATTCGTGGCTGGACTACACGTGGTTTTATTTCTCAGGCTTTTACTGTGAAGTCTCTTCAGAAAATATAACTCTGGGTTAGTGCGACATAATTTAAGAGGACAATTGGAGGGATTTCGAGTGTCAGCATGTCATTGGGACCCCAGGAGTCAGGGTGTCATTGTTCTGGGATCCCTGAGTGCCAGTTTGCCATTTTCTGGGACCCCCATCTGTCAGTTTGCTATGGTTTTGGGACCCCAAAGTTTGAGTATGGCAGTGTTCTGGGACCCCCAAACATCAGGGGTGTCATTATTCTGGGATCCCCAATTCTCAGTATATAATTGTGGTTAGAACCCTCAAATGTCAAGCTGTCATTGTTCTGGGGCCCCCAAGTGTCAGGTTGTCATTGATCTGGAGCCCTCAAGTTTCAGGGTGTCATTGTTCTGGGGCACCCAAGCATCAGTGTGTCATTGTTCTAGGACCCCCATTTGTGAACCACCAGGGGTCAGGGTGTCATTACTTTGTAACCTCCAGCGTCATTGTTGATGGACCACCAAAATGTTAGTGTGTCACTGTTCTGGGCTTCCCAAGTATTAGGGTGTCAATGTTCTGGGATCCCAAGCATCAGGGCGTCATTGTTGTGGGATCTTCAAGTGTCAGTGTGTTATTGTTCTAAAACCCCCAAGCATCAGTGTATCATTGTTCTGGGACCCCAATACATCAGGGTTTTATTGTTCTAAGATTCCCAAGCATCAGGGTTTCATTGTTCTGGGGTCCCAAGCATCAGTGTGTCATTGTTCTAGGACCCCCAGTTGTGAACCCCCAGGGGTCAGGGTGTCATAACATTGGAACCTCCAAGCGTCATTGTTGATGGACCACCAAAATGTTAGTGTGTCACTGTTCTGGGCCTCCCAAGTATTCGGGTGTCAATGTTCTGGGATCCCCAAGCATCAGGGCGTCATTGTTGTGGGATCTTCAAGTGTCAGTGTGTTATTGTTCTAAAACCCCCAAGCATCAGTGTATCATTGTTCTGGGACCCCAATACATCAGGGTTTTATTGTTCTAGGATTCCCAAGCATCAGGGTTTCATTGTTCTGGGGTCCCAAGCATAAGTGTGTCATTGTTCTAGGACCCCCAGTTGTGAACCCCCAGGGGTCAGGGTGTCATAACATTGGAACCTCCAAGCGTCATTGTTGATGGACCACCAAAATGTTAGTGTGTCACTGTTCTGGGCCTCCCAAGTATTAGGGTGTCAATGTTCTGGGATCCCCAAGCATCAGGGCGTCATTGTTGTGGGATCTTCAAGTGTCAGGGTGTCATTGTTCTAAAACCCCCAAGCATCAGTGTATCATTGTTCTGGGACCCCAATACATCAGGGTTTCATTGTTCTAGGATTCCCAAGCATAAGGGTGTCATTGTTCTGGAACCCCTAAGCATCAGGGTGTCATTGTTCTGGGACCCCCACGCATCATGATGTCATTGTTGTGGGCTCCCCAGGTGTCAGGATGTCAGTGTTCTGGGACCCCCAAGTGTCAGTGTGTCATCGTTTGTGAACCACCAGGGATCAGTATGTCATTGTTCTGGAACCCTGAGTGTCAATGTTCTGGACTCCCAAGTGTCAGCGAGTTGTCATTGTATGAGTGTTCTAGGACCTCCAACTGTCAACTTTTCATTGTTCTAGTAGCCCAAAAATGTATACTGGGACACTATTAAGGGTCAATTGTCACTTTTAGCTCCTCTTCACATTATAATACATTCCATCATACTTTTGTTTTTGTTTAATTTCTGCGTTAAGGTTACCACAGTTTGAAAGGCAATCTTTACAGGAATTCTCCATCTCCTCTCCATTGACACACAACCTCAGCCATGACACCTTCCTTCCAGATCACAGTAATCCTCTAAAACCCTCACTAAGTAAGGACAGCACAAAATCCAGAGATCGGGAGAGCAATCCAGGGGATAATGGCCAGCAAACTAAAAAGGGGCAACGCTTGGAAGAGAAAAATCAGAAGGTAATGATAAAATGATGAACTCTAGACAAAATGTAAAAAATACTTTTTAATTCAGCTTAATATTATATCTTGTATGTAACCAGAAATCTGAATGAGAGTGGGAGAGCTAGTGCTGTAAGCCAGTGGGACTCTGCTGCATTGTGTTATCACTCTAACATGTTTTAGGCACTAGGGGCTGGAAGGGGGACGCATATAGATAGCGGTGAGACCATCAGGAGAAGTTCACCAATTGGCTGAGGCTCATTTAGGCTCTGTTCACACCTATGCAGTTTGCTTTTTGTCTATTTTCAAGTGCTTTTCGCAGTTCATTTTGCGTTTTTCTACACACGTTTTTGCCATGATTTTGCAGTGATTTGCGGTTTTTTCTTTTTTTTTGTAAAGTGGAATTTTTTTTTTTTGCTGGGCAGAATAAAAATACAAAATGCGGCAAAATTGCGACAAAGATTTATTTAAAAAATGAATGCTGAAGTTACAAAATAAATTATAAAAATGAATTGGTTCAAAATAATGAATATAACGAAAAAAAATTTCTTCAGTGAACAAATGAATCCGAAATGTCAGTGACCCCAATAATAACCCCCCAGCATTGGGCTCAGTGGCTGCAATCATAACCCCAGCACTGGTGTTAGTGACCCCAATAATAACCCCCAGAATTGGTGACCAAGGCTGCAATAATAACCCCCAGTAATGGTGACAGTGGCAGCAATGAAAATTCCCAGCATTGGAGTCATTGACCACAATAATAACCCTCAGAAATGATATCAGTGGCTGCAATAAAACCCCCCGGCAGTGGTGTCAAAGGCTGCATTAGGAATCCACTGCATTGGTGTTAGTGTCTGCAATAAGATCCACCAGCATTGTTGTCAGTGGCTGCAATAGTAACTCCCAGCATTGGTGTCAGTGGCTGCAATAGTAACTCCCAGCATTGGTGTCAGTGGCTGCAATAGTAAGTCCCAGCATTGGTGTCAGTGGCTGCAATAGTAACTCCCAGCATTGTTGTCAGTGGCTGCAATAATAACCCCCAGCATTGGTCTCAGTGGCTGCAATAATAACCCCCAGCATTGGTCTCAGTGGCTGCAATAGTAACTCCCAGCATTGGTGTCAGTGGCTGCAATAGTAACCCCAAACATTGGTGCCAGTGGCTGCAATAATAACTCTCAGCATTGGTGTCAGTGGCTGCAATAATAACCCTCAGCATTGGTGTCAGTGGCTGCAATAGTAACCCCAAGCATTGGTGCCAGTGGCTGCAATAATAACCCTCAGCATTGGTGTCAGTGGCTGTAATAATAACCCTCAGCATTGGTGTCAGTGGCTGCAATAATAACCCCCAGTAATGGTGACAGTGGCAGCAATGAAAATTCCCAGCATTGGAGTCATTGACCACAATAATAACCCTCAGAAATGGTATCAGTGGCTGCAATAAAACCCCCCCGGCAGTGGTGTCAAAGGCTGCATTAGGAATCCACTGCATTGGTGTTAGTGTCTGCAATAAGATCCACCAGCATTGTTGTCAGTGGCTGCAATAATAACTCCCAGCATTGGTGTCAGTGGCTGCAATAGTAACTCCCAGCATTGGTGTCAGTGGCTGCAATAGTAAGTCCCAGCATTGGTGTCAGTGGCTGCAATAGTAACTCCCAGCATTGTTGTCAGTGGCTGCAATAATAACCCCCAGCATTGGTCTCAGTGGCTGCAATAGTAACTCCCAGCATTGGTGTCAGTGGCTGCAATAGTAACCCCAAGCATTGGTGCCAGTGGCTGCAATAATAACTCTCAGCATTGGTGTCAGTGGCTGCAATAATAACCCTCAGCATTGGTGTCAGTGGCTGCAATAGTAACCCCAAGCATTGGTGCCAGTGGCTGCAATAATAACCCTCAGCATTGGTGTCAGTGGCTGTAATAATAACCCTCAGCATTGGTGTCAGTGGCTGCAATAATAACCCCCAGTAATGGTGACAGTGGCAGCAATGAAAATTCCCAGCATTGGAGTCATTGACCACAATAATAACCCTCAGAAATGGTATCAGTGGCTGCAATAAAACCCCCCGGCAGTGGTGTCAAAGGCTGCATTAGGAATCCACTGCATTGGTGTTAGTGTCTGCAATAAGATCCACCAGCATTGTTGTCAGTGGCTGCAATAATAACTCCCAGCATTGGTGTCAGTGGCTGCAATAGTAACTCCCAGCATTGGTGTCAGTGGCTGCAATAGTAAGTCCCAGCATTGGTGTCAGTGGCTGCAATAGTAACTCCCAGCATTGTTGTCAGTGGCTGCAATAATAACCCCCAGCATTGGTCTCAGTGGCTGCAATAGTAACTCCCAGCATTGGTGTCAGTGGCTGCAATAGTAACCCCAAGCATTGGTGCCAGTGGCTGCAATAATAACTCTCAGCATTGGTGTCAGTGGCTGCAATAATAACCCTCAGCATTGGTGTCAGTGGCTGCAATAGTAACCCCAAGCATTGGTGCCAGTGGCTGCAATAATAACCCTCAGCATTGGTGTCAGTGGCTGTAATAATAACCCTCAGCATTGGTGTCAGTGGCTGCAATAGTAAGTCCCAGCAGGAGGGAGGCTGTGGCCTGAAGCCAGAGAATCGCAGTCCTAACCTGTCTAGTATTTACTACACACCTACATAGGTACCATCACACAGTCTCTCTCTGTGGACCATCCTCTGGTCCTCCCAGGGCGTCATACAGAACAATTCACTACGCTATAATGCATATTTTTTTGACATAACAACCATGTGACTGTTTTTTTTATCTCTCATTGGCTGTCTTTGCTAAAAATGTCAGTATTTAAAGTAAATGTAATGACTAAAATTTCATAATCTTTAAGAAACTATGCAATATTAGAAATAATTTTCTCTAAATAAATCTCCAGCTTCCATTGAAGTCATACCCCGTGATCCTTCCATGAAGGACCTTGTTCAGGCAGCTTACGTTACAGGGTCACAATGCTCTCTCCTTGATTGTGCTCCTGCGTTGTTGACCCGTCACACTGGCTTCCAATGGAGACTACAATTGGTCATTTCAACAAGTAAGATGGAGACATTATCCACAAGTGTCACCATCCTGAGAAATGCCATGCAGCCATCGCTGGAGTGCATGTAGACAGGAAGTGGCTGCAAGAACGCTGCTGGAGATCAGCAGGATGGGATGCAAAAAAATAGTAAAAATATTTATTTTAAATTACAGTTGCTTATGATATACACAGTGCAATACTTATCAGTTAGCATCTGCTGTCTGGTATACACCAAAACTAAAGTTTTGTTTTTTTGTTTTTTTTTATTGCTGACACCTTGGGAAAATGTGTTTCATGGCAGACTGAATAAATACATAGCTTGTGCAGGAAATCCTATTTTCCATATAATAACATTGTCTCCAGACACATACAGTCATGGCCGAAATTGTTGGCACCCTTGATATTTCTCCAGGAAATCATGTATTTCTCACGAAACGTATTGCATTAACACATGTTTTGCTATACACATGTTTATTCCCTTTGTGTGTATTGGGACAAAACAAAAAAAGGGAGGAAAGAAAGCAAATTCGACATAATGTCACACAAACCTCCAAAAATGGGCTGGACAAAAGTATTGGCACCCTTTCACAACTGCGGATAAATAAGAATGTTACAAGCATGTGATGCTCCTGTAAACTCACCTGGGGCAAGTAACAGGTGTGGGCAATATAGAAATCACACCTGAAAGCAGATAAAAAGGAGAGACGTTCACTTAACCTTTGCATTGTGTGTCTGTCTGTGCCACACTAAGCATGGACAACAGAAAGAGGAGACGAGAACTGTCTGAGGACCTGAGAACCAAAATTGTGGCAAAATATCAACAATCTCAAGGTTACAAGTCCATCTCCAGAGAACTAGATTTGCCTTTGTCCACAGTGCGCAACATTATCAAGAAGTTTGCAACCCATGGCACTGTAGCTAATCTCCCTGGTCGTGGACGGATGAGGAAAATTGATGAAAGATTGCAACGCAGAATAGTCCGGATGGTGGATAAGCAGCCCCAAACATGTTCCAAAGACATTCAAGCTGTCCTGCAGGCTCAGGGAGCATCAGTGTCAGCGCGAACTATCCGTCGACATTTAAATGAAATGAAACGCTATGGCAGGAGACCCAGGAGGACCCCACTGCTGACACAGAGACATAAAAAAGCAAGACTACAGTTTGCCAAAATGTACTTGAGTAAGCCAAAAGCCTTCTGGGAAAACGTCTTGTGGACAGATGAGACCAAGATAGAGCTTTTCGGTAAAGCACATCATTCTACTGTTTACCGAAAACGGAATGAGGCCTACAAAGAACAAAACACAGTACCTACGGTAAAATATGGTGGAGGTTCAATGATGTTTTGGGGTTGTTTTGCTGCCTCTGGCACTGGGTGCCTTGACTGTGTGCAAGGCATCATGAAATCTGAGGATTACCAAAGGATTTTGGGTCGCACTGTAGGGCCCAGTGTCAGAAAGCTGGGTTTGCGTCCAAGATCCTGGGTCTTCCAGCAGGACAATGACCCCAAACATACGTCAAAAAGCACTCAGAAATGGATGGCAAAGAAGCGCTGGAGAGTTCTGAAGTGGCCAGCAATGAGCCCAGATCTAAATCCCATTGAACACCTGTGGAGAGATCTTAAAATTGCTGTTGGGAAAAGGTGTCCTTCCAATAAGAGAGACCTGGAGCTGTTTGCAAAGGAAGAGTGGTCCAAAATTCCGGGTGAGAGGTGTCAGAAGCTTATTGATGGTTATAGGAAGCGACTGATTTCAGTTATGTTTTCCAAAGGGTGTGCAACCAAATATTAAGTTAAGGGTGCCAATACTTTTGTCCAGCCCATTTTTGGGGTTTTGTGTGACATTATGTCATATTTGCTTTTCTGCCTCTGTTTTATATTTGTTCCAATACATACAAAGGGAATAAACATGTGTATAGCAAAACATGTGTTAATGCAATACCTTTTTTGTGTGAAATACTTGATTTTCAGGAAAAATATCAAGGGTGCCAACAATTTCGGCCATGACTGTATTATCAGCATATCCAAACAGCTTCTCATCAATAGTTCCAACACAAGAAAAAAAAGCTTTAAATTTGCCCCAACTATCTCCCCCCCCCCCCCCAGACTTTGCAATTAACAACACTTCTGTTAAAATGTATCGCATGAACCTCGATGTCGGACTCCGCTGTGCCGCCAGAGCCGCGGAGGGAGCCATGCCTTATTATCCAGCGTGTGTCACCAGCCATTAGCTATCTCGGCGCTGTCACTCACCTGCTCTTTGATCCAGTTATTGATCGCAGCCGCCGGACAAAGAGGCAGCTCCAGGTTAGGAATTGCTGTAGCCTTTCAACGGCTTTCTTGTTCTGCACCGCGGTGAACCTTTTAAACTCCTCGGGGAGAGAGCAGCGCATAACAAATCTGAAAATAATTAATAGAAAACGATTATGTTTTGAAAATGAATATGGACGGGGGTCACTGCGCCGAGGCTGCCAAAGACTTTGTTCCCATTGAGAAAACGGCATTTTTCAGGAACTAAAGCGGCAAGAGGAAGGGTTGTAGTAGCGAGCTATAGAACTGCAGAAAATTCTGTTTTGCTGAAATTAAACGATTAAAGAATTAATTTTTATGTATACGCATTAAGCTGCGAAAGGCCTTTGTTTTTTTTAATATGTTGCACCTGAATCCATTCGCTAGAAACAAGTTTTGTCACCAAGTTAAAAAGTAGACTAAAAATGATGACATTATATTACAAGGGGATGTAATAATACTAAAGACAATAATAATAATAACAATAACAACATAATAATTAAAGAATAATAATGATGATAATAAAAGTATCATCATCAAATAATAATTTAATAAATAATAATAATAATAATGATGATGATAATATAATTCATAGTAGTAATATTAGCAATAATACTACTACAATTTCTAATACTAATTAGAAAACGTTTCTATAAAAGTGTATCTTTATCCAAACAGTTTTTGATGGAGTAAAAAAAAGGGTTAGAACATCTGTCAGATTTTCATTGCTCTCTGGGCTACCAGCGTTCACCATCTATATTTGTACTGGTGACCACTGTCTCTAGGATAGAAGGTGATGGGAAATCCAAAATGTTACCACAGCAGGAGACAAAGAGTAATCTTTCAATGGGCACACCTGTTCTGGTGACAACTAAGAGGTGATTTTCCTTCACTTCCTGTTGTGTTTTCAGGACAGGAAATGAAGGAAATGTCTCCAAGACACAGACAAAAAAAAAAAAGACGTGTTTTAACAATTTCCATTTCTATCCAACACTTTTTTTATATAGATACTTTTCAATATGCATAAATGTTTTTGTTTTTTTAAGCCCCTATTTTTTAATTGTGTAAATATATAAACATGAAAGAAACTGTATTAATTTGATACACATTCTATGTTACTCTTTTTTAATTCTGATCTAAAATACCAACTAAGACAGAACTTCACCATAAGGCTACTTTCACACTAAGGAGTTTTTAAAGCGTTTTTGCATTATTAAGTGTTCTTGCATGGCAGACCACTTCCTGTTATCTCACATATCTATTCTTATTATTATAGCCAAATTTACCACCCTAACTCCTCCCACAGTTTTTACACTACATAGACAATAATATACCGAAACGTGCAGATTGTTCCCGATTGGTGTGCTATTACTTTGTGGAACGCTTCGCCGAATGGTTCATGAAATATCGCCGTTTTTGTGGTGAATTTGGTCCCATAGGAATGAATGGTGGAATGTTCAAAACTAGAGTGGGAGCTGACAAAAGCTAGAGTGTGAGCTGAAAAATCAGGACATGATTTCTAAACTGCCATCACTCCCTCATTTTCAAGCCCACCTACACAAATCTTATATCAAAACGTTCAGCTATCCCTGCTGCCACTAAAAATGTCCACGGCATTTTTAGTGGCAGTTTTCACAATATGGCCATTTGTTTGCAACTCACACCGCCCATTGACATTCATTGAAACTCCACTCTAGCCACTTCAAATTTGAAGGGCAATTTCTAAACTGCGACCACTCCAGTTGTAGACTACTGGTGGAGGCAGGGGCGGATTGACCATTTAAAAACTCAGGCACTGCCCGAGGGCCCGGGGTCAGTAGGGAGCCCCATGAGATGCCCCTGGTAACTTTTTCATAGGCTTTTTTGAGTTTGGGCAAGGACACAGGGGCCCCATGAGTTGTCAGTCCGCCCCTGGGTGGAGGAAAGAACATTTCACACAATTTCCCCAGAAATTGCAGCTTTTCTAGTTATTATTATTAATATACAGGATTTATATAGCACCAACAGTTTGCTCAGTGCTTTACAATATAATGGGAGACAATACAGCAACAATACAGTTCAATACAAGAGGGATAGGAGGCCCTGATCCTGGGAGTTTACAATCTAGGATTAAAAAAAGTGCCTGAGAAGCTCAAGAAAAATGTTTCCCTATGTGTGTGAATGTATATCTATGTATGTTTTCACACTGAGGCTTTGCGCTTGCAGTGTAAAAACTCCAGCTTGCAGCATCTTTGGGGCATGTTTGGTGAGTTAAAAAAAATGCCCCCAAAAACGCCTCTTCCCATTGAAATCAATGTAAAACGCCTGAAAAGCGCATCAAAAATGCCTCTGACAAGCATTTTTGGTGCAGTTTTTAAGTCACGTGTCTTTTAAAAAACGCTCAGAAAGCACAGCAAAATAGCAGTAAAAACGCCTATGCATTTTCTTGCAGCAGATCAGTGTGAAAGTATCTTACGTCCTCATGTACACATGAACTCCCCTAGACTTTAAGCTCTACTGGCAGCAGAAAAACACTAACGCGGCAAAAACGTGTGTAAACATGGTACATCGTTTAGCCACTTTTACCAGCATCTAACGCTCGGACGTTTATTCATTTGATTGACCAGAGTATATTCTATTGACATGGATAAATGCCCAAGTGCTAAACGCGGGTAGCGTTTACATGCATTTAGTCACGTTTAGCATTTTTTGGCCAAAGCATTCCTCTCCTGAAGGCGATTCTTCTGTGTTTAGGAGAGGAACGTTTAACTGCCCCTAAACTCTGCTGCTCCTAAACTCTGGTAAAAGCCTGTGTGAACATGGACACAAGCTTTTACTGAGTTGAGTTTAGGGCTTTGGCAAAAAAAATGCCAAAACCAAACTCCCATTTAGGAGCAGCAGTGTACATGAGGCCTAAAGGGGACGTTCTGCTTTATGCCCTCCTCCCCCCTTCTCTTCTATTATTGAAACCTGTTTGGGGGGGGAGCGGGTACCTGGTGCCAGTTGGTGAGCACAGCACTGGACCCCTGGGCAGGCGAGTATCCTTTTATTAGAAGTAAGCAGGTACAGTATTTTTGGTGCTGACTTTTAATTTTTTAACCAAAAGGCTAAAAAAACATTTAGGGGTTTATTTACTAAAGCTGGAGAGTGCAAAATCAGACTCCCTTCTGCATAGAAACCAATCAGCTTATTAGCTCAGCTTGTTCAATGAAGCTTTGGCAATGAAACCTGGAAGCTGATTGGTTTCTATGCAGAAGTGAGTCTGATTTTGCACTCTCCAGCTTTAGTAAATAAACCCCTTAAAGTCCCCAGTCTTCACTGCTAACATCCAGAGAACTCTAGTTCACAATCCACTTAGTAGATTCCAACTCAACCAGATGCTAACGGAGCAGACTGTGAATACTGGTGGCCTATCATGTAGCTGGTTTTGTTTCTGCAGTCGTTAAGCACTGAGTGCTGAGTACATAAGTACTGATTTACTAAAGGCAAATAGACTGTGCACTTGGAAAAGTGCAGTTGCTTATTGTAACAGCAGTTGCTGCAGAGCTTAGTAAATGAGCACAAGCTCTGCTGACTTCCATCATCCAATCATATGCAAACAAAAATGATGTTTATTATTTTCCTTTCATGTGATTGGGTATTCTTTGCAAAGTGAAGCCTTACCTCATTTACTAAGCTCTGGTGCAACTGCACTTATAGAGTGCACAATCTATTTGCCTTTAGTAATTCAACCTCATAGTATGAAATACCATCAGGAAAATATGGAACACCAATGCAAAGGTCAAGTCAAGCACCTAATTCATTGTAAGAAATACAAAATTGTGTACTTTTTTTTAAAGCTGAGCTAAAAGTTAAAGAAATACATGGGGGGAGGTGAGGGGATGCAATGATATTGCACAAAGCGGTCTCCTACCTATTCTTCTGAAATCCCCCACTAGCATTGTCCGCTTCTCCTCTCCTCTGGACGGGGCCATGGATACGGGGATACCACCAGTCCTCCTGTACAGGGCCCAGGCCAGCAGGGGGGCTCAGGTAGATGGTTGAATCACATGTGAGCAAGGAGGGTCATCAACATGACGGGAAGGCAATTACTGGAACCAGCCCTCTGTATGGTTCTCTCTGCAGCAGCTGAAAGCGGGCTTCTTCTCTTTTCCCTCCCATTGGCTTTCAGCTGCTGCAGAGAGAGCCATACAGGGGATCGGTTCCAGTAATCACCCCCCCGCCACACCCATCACCCTCCCTGTGCACCATACATTTCCCTAGACTACCCAGACCCCCTGTGTGCCCCCACCCCCACAGTGCTGCCAATTTCCCTCCTCTCCTTCCCACCGGCAGCTGCGAGCACGCCGTGATCCTTCAGGATGGAGAGTGAGGGAAGGGGGCCAGTGCATTTCACATTTCTTTACTGAATTAACACAATGAGTGGTCAGTACTGATCACTCTATGTGTTCATTCATGACTGAAGCATAGTAAACTTTATTTTTTGGGGGGGGGGCTGGCAGGTTGGCTGTATGGGGCCCCGTGGTTTCTAACAGCAGCCCTGCCTCTGGGTGCCCTCTTGTCATGCGTGGTGCTCTGGGTTCCTCTGCTCTAAGAGTTTCCTATGAGACCAGCAGTGAATAGAGCAGTGCTACAGCCGGGACAGCACTGGATCTGTAAGAGGAGGCCGATGAGTGTTTAGAGATGAGGTGGAGAATAAGTAGTGGGGAATGTATTAAGGTACAAAAAAAAAAACACATTTTAAGAACCACTTTGATTTTGAAAATAGAAGGATATCCTTTAGTGTCACTTTAGCCTGGGCTGCCTGGTCCAAGACCCGCCCACAGCCTGTGATAGGTCACCGAAGGAGCAGCAGCACACTGCTGAATTTCCCTCCTTGTGTTCATATGTATCTTGTGTATTGCTGGGAAGTATTTTACATTCCTCTCTTATTTCCATGTTCCTCTTTGCAACAAAAAAAAATAAAAAATTTAATGAATAAGGCCCCTCTCAGATGGGGCGGACCCGTCACTGGATCCATTTGCCCAGCGGGGGATCTCTCTGCAGATACCCAGTGAGCGAGCAGATAAGAGGTCCGTGTCCACTCCGCTGATGCAGAGCAGACACAGCCCACTGTTTTCTTTGGGGCAGTTAAATGGAAATGGACCACCTGTCCATTTCCATCTGACTGTCATCCAATCCAATCCACCAGACAGATGGGGAACAGATCCTCATCCGTCTCTTTTGAGCATATAGGATCGGATGCCAGCGGGTGTCAATGGACACATGTTCGCTGACACCCGCCGCTCCATAGAGAGCTATGGATAGTCTGATCGGGTCCGCTTGAAAAACTGACAGGCGGACCAGATTGGACCATCAGTGTGAAAGGGGCAAGGTCGGCATTAATTTACAGTCCCAAAATGTACAATTTCTTGTTGCCAATAGCAACCAACAAGCTTCAGGCTGTCATTTTTAGACTTTAGGCTTCAAAATAAAACAAGAAAGTGGATTGGTTGCAACAAGTAACATGACATTTTCCCTGCAGCACTTTTAATACATCAGGCACTGCATGAGATGCTGCGAATCATCTTCTGTCTCATCCTATTTTAGGTGCTGATCAATTATTTGAAACAAGACATAAAACTGGGAGGAATCGGACCATCGTACACCATCAGCCAAGAGAAGGTAAGGCAACACTTGCATCCTTTATTAAAATCTCTTTAGAATCTGTCCCCTTCCTACACCCATACCTGTCTGTCCCCGGGCACACAGCAAAGGAAAGTGATCATAGGGTGCACATGCTGAAAGAATTTCCAGGGACAATTGCTGATGAAGTGGTTTTCCTAAGCTTGGTCTATGAAAAGAAGACCATTACATTTTATGTTTATATCATATCATTCATTTTTATGTATGTATATACATACACATACGCATACATACATACTGTACATACATATACATACACACACAATATACAGTGAAGGAAATAAGTATTTGATCTCCTGCTGATTTTGAATGTTTCCCCACTCACAAAGAAATGATCAGTCTAAAAATCAAATGGTAGGGTTATTGTAACACTGAGAGACAGAATAGCAACAAAAAATTCAAAAGAAATGCATGTCTAACAAATGATGCACTGATTTGCATGTTCATGAGGGAAATAAGTATTTGATCCCCTATCATTCAGCAGGATTTCTGGCTACCAGGTATTTTTCATACAACAAGCTGAGATTAGAGGCAGTTTCTTAAAGGTGCTGTTAATCTCATTTGTTACCTGTATAAAAGACACCTGTCCACAGGAGCAATCAAACAATCAGAGTCCAAACTCTCCACCATGGCAAAGATCAAAGAGCTGTCCAAGGATGTCAGGGACATGATTGTAGACCTACACAAGGTTGGACTGGGCTACCAAACTATCGCCAAGCAGCTTGGTGAGAAGGTGACAACAGTTGGTGCAATCATTCACAAATGGAAGAAACACAAAACAACTGTCAGTCTCCCTAGGTCGGGTGCACCATGCAAGATCTCGCCTCGTGGAGTGTCAATGATCATGAGAACAGTGAAGAATCATCCCAGAACTACAGGTAAGGATCTTGTCAATGATCTCCAGGCAGCTGGGACCACAGTCACCAAGAAAACAATTGGTAACACACTATGCCGACAAGGATTGAAATCCTGCAGTGCCCGCAAGGTCCCTCTGCTCAAGAAAGCACATGTCCAGGCCCATCTGAAGTTTGCCACTGAACATCTGAATGCTGCAGAGGAGGACTGGTTGAAAGTGTTGTGGTCATCAACTCAACTCGCAGTGTTTGGAGGAGGAGGAATGCTGCCTATGACCCCATGAACACCATCCCAACTGTCAAACATGGTGGTGGAAACATTCTGCTTTGGGGGTGTTCTGCTAAGGGGACAGGACAACTGCACCGCATCAAAGGGATGATGGACGGGGCAATGTACCGTCAAATCTTGGGCGAGAACCTTCTTCCCTCAGCCAGGGCATTGAAAATGGGTCGTGGATGGGTGTTCCAGCATTACAATGACCCAAAACACACGGCCAAGGCAACAAAGGAGTGGCTCAAGAAGAAGCACATTAAGGTCTTAGAGTGGCCTAGCCAGTGTCCAGACTTTAATCCGATTGTAAATCTATGGAGGGAGCTTAAAGTTCGAGTTGCCAAACGTCAGCCACCAAACCTTAATGACTTGGAGAGGATCTGCCAAGAGGAGTGGGCCAAAATCCCTCCTGAGATGTGTGCAAACCTGGTGGCCAACTATAGGAAACGTCTGACCTCTGTGATTGCCAACAAGGGATTTGCCACCAAGTACTAAGTCATGTTTTGTGAAGGGGGTAAAAATACTTATTTCCCTCATAAACATGCAAATCAGTGCATCATTTGTTAGACATGCATTTCTTCTGAATTTTTGTTGCTATTCTGTCTCTCAGTGTTATAATACACCTACCATTCAATTTTTAGACTGATCACTTCTTTGTGAGTGGGCAAACATTCAAAATCAGCAGGGGATCAAATACTTATTTCCTTCACTGTAGCTCTTCAGCAGAACACATCAGTTTTCATGGATCGGACAACCACTTCACCTTGGCAGGGATGAATTAAAATGATCAGCTTTTATTTATTCATGGAAAACCTTTACCCAGAAGGAAAAAAAAACTGTTTGCTGTAACTGATTATAAAGTGTGAGCTGGAGTTTGGCTTCAATTTGTTTTAGTGTATTTAAATCTGCTAATACATTTAACACTTTCCTCCCCCCAGACTGACAATGCTGCTGTCTGCTGTGTCTCCTGTGCTCATTCCTCCAGAATTGTATCTCACAAATACAGGAGGTGTGTTACTGGCCAGATCACCAGGGGAAAACAAAGGAAAAAAAAGCCAAAGAAAAGAAAACTAATGCAGCCACCATATCAATTGATTGGAAAGCTGCAATATATTACATTTTTGGGTTCACTTTATCGCTTTAAATGACTGAAAACTATTCCAATGTGACCTTGAGGAAATGGATGCTGCTCAACAAAATGGCAAATCAACACTATGGATTTATTTTCTGCTGCAGTGCAATCAAATGTACTTAGGGAAATATGCTGAACACTTTCAGGTGTCTCCACACTTTGGGCTCATTCACATCGGAACGCAATGGGGGAAACCTGCATTCTGTGCATTTTCAAAAAGCACTGGGTATGCAATTTGCTGTGGGTGTTAATATATTCCTAATGACACCCAAAACACAGGTTGCAAATGCAGTGTGTTTGCACTGGATCACATGGTACTGCAGTACCATGCGATTTGGTTCACTGTGTTTTTAAAAAGTAGCGTATGCAGTATTTTTTGTGCAATCCAGTGCAACTTCAGTCCATTCACTACACATTACACTTGTGTTTGGGGGCCAATAAAAATAGGTGTATGAGTCGCATTTTTACCACCCCTCTTAAAACCTAACTTCATGTTTTAGTGAACATTAAATAGTTTGTTTGGCTCAAGCTGGTCCAAACAAACTATTTCCTTCACTAATAACATGTGGCCACTGTCAGTGCTATATGAACTGTATCTAGCCTTGTCTATATACAATATACACTCACTGGCCTCTTCATTAGGTACACCTGTTCAATTGCTTGGCAGCACAAACCGCTAATCAGCCAATCGCATGGCAACAATTCAATGCATTTAGGCATCTAGACGACTTGCTGACATTCAAACCGAGTATCAGTATGGGGAAGAAAGAGAATTTAAGTGACATTGAACGTGGCATGGTTGTTGGTGCCAGATGAGCTGGTCTGTGTATTTCAAAAACTGCTGATCTACTGGGATTTTCACACACGACCATCTCCAGGTTTACAGAGAATGGTCTGAAAAAGAGAAAATATCCAGTGAGCGTCAGTTGTGTGGACTAAAATGCCTTGTTGATGTCAGATGAGAATGGGCGGACTGGTTCGAGATGATAGAAAGGCAACACTAACTCAAATAACCACTTGTTACAACCAAGGTATGCATAATGCCATCTCTGAATGCACAACAGTGGAACCTTGAAGCAGATGGGCTACAGCAGCAGAAGACCACACCGGGTGCTACTAGGGTTGCCACCTCATCCCTTTATACCCGAACACATATTAATTACACAGGTTCCGAGGCTAATTTAATGCAGATAAGGCACCGAGTGAGTTTAATTACCACCTTAATAAGCCACAGAACCTGTGTAATGTATATGTGTTCGGGTTTAAAGGGATGAGGTGCCACTCTTAGATGCCACTCCTGTCAGCTAAGAACAGGTAAAAGAGCCACTCCTATCAGCTAAGAACAGGAAATGGAGGTTACAATTCACACAGGCTCACCAAAATTGTACAACAGAAGATTGGAAAAACATTGGCCGGTCTGATGGGTCTTGATTTCAGCTGCGACATTCAGATGGTAGGGTCAGAATTTGGAGTAAACAACATGAAAGCATGGATCCATCCTGCCTTGCATCGATGGTTCAGGCTGGTGGTGTAACACCCCAGTCACATCAGGTGCGATTTGCCATGCGATTTGCATGCCATGCGACTTGCAAATTGTATGCCAAGTCGCATCCTGTTGTCTGCAATTAGAGCTATCAAATCAGTGCGGTTCTGTCTTGGTCAGAGCTGCACCGATTTCTAAAGTAATACATGCACTACTTTTGGTGTGATTTGCATAGACACCTGTATCAGATGTCTTGCAAATATCACCTGAAATTGGCATCTCACCTGACTTTGAAATCATGCGACTTCACTCTACATTGCACGATTTCAAAATCAGCTTTGATGTGACTGGGGTGTTATGGTGTGGGGGATATTTTCTTGGCATACTTTGGGCCCCTTAGTACCAATTGAGCATCATTTAAATGCCACGGCCTACTGGAGTATTATTGCTGACCATGTCCATCCCTTATGACTACAGTGTACCCATCTTCTGATGGCTACTTCCAGCAGGATAGTGCACCATGGGGTCAATTCACAAAAGGTTACTGCATGCGATATGCAGGTCACGTGACTCATTTTTCAGAAATATTCCATTAGATAATAAAAGAGTAAATTCATCAAAGTAAAATATAGAACGTGAGGTAAATGCTGCACATTTGTTAAAATAGTGAGATAAATACCGCAAAAAACATGAGAAATCATTAAAGTCAATTCATTCAAAAACACACATTCGTTATTTATCACCTGGTGTTTGCTGGCGGTATTTTAGAAATGTACAAAATAAAATTTAGAGGAACTCTGCTCTGCCCAAAAAGTGAAAAGTATAGAATGTATCAAGATTAAAAACGTTCTCCTCCGAGCTCAGGAATGAAAATAAATACATTTCATCAGAGGGAGATCATTTTGTGAATGAAAGCACACTACAATGTTTTCAGTTTCACAATATTGCTGTGTGCATTCTAGTGCAATGTTATCCTGCAAAAAAATTTGAAAAAACACCAAAAATAATGCAAAATGTAAGTGCTAAATATTGCAAAACAAGTATTTAACGCATTCGGTAAATAACGCATGATTTTTAGTGAATTGACTACTTTTTAAATAAATACCGCATTTGTTATTTTAACTCAAAAATTCATGCGGTATTTATCTATTAGTGAATTGAACCCCATGTCACAAAGCTCAAATCATCTCAAACTGGTTTCTTGAACATGACAATGACTTCATTGTACTCCAATGGCCTCCACAGTCACCAGATCTCAATCCAATAGCGCACCTTTGGGATGTGGTGGAACCAGAGATTCACATCATGGATGTGCAGCTGACAAATCTGCAGCAACTGTGTGATACTATCATGTCAATATGGACCAAAATCTCTGAGGAATGTTTTCCAACACCTTGTTGAATCTACGCCACAAAGAATTAAGTCAGTTCTGAAGGCAAAAGGTGGTCCAACCCGGTACTAGCAAGGTGTACCTAATAAAGTGGCCAGTGAGTGTACATACAGCACTGTGTTCCATCAATGGTATCAGGACTTTCCGTCTGCTGCTGGAACAAAATCAAGTAGGCGAAATGCTGCTCACAGGAAGCTGTGTATTTATATCATTGAATGCAAGGCTTCCTCTGAGGCTGAGACGAAGAGGTAACTGGAAAAAGTCATGATCTCCACCTCAGCCAGCCAATCAGAGGAAGCCTTGTAATCTTTCAGAAAATGCAAAGCTTCCTGCGGCGCTTGGCCCAACCTGATTTTCTTTCGAGAGTGGGACGGGATAAGGCACTGCAACAGAAAACTTAAATGTGAATGGGACCTTAAAGAGTGACTTGATCCAAATGGCTCAGTTACAATCACTCACATCATCAAAAAGAATGTGATCTACTGCAGGTCCATCAAGCTTCCATCTACTGGCAGGTCCTCAATGGGAAATGTTTGAGAATTCTACATAATTATTGTCTATAAAGAATATTTATTATGACTTTTTTCAGATAGAACAGCTAAAGCAACAGAAGGAGTATGCCAAAGTAATTCAAGAACGTAATAGGAATAAACCAATGAAAGCCCGCGAAATGCCGATCGTACTGAATGACAACAAAGGAACAAGGCAAAAGGTAATGGGAACTCTGCTCAAAGGTTTTATACTGAATGTCCTGGGTATGGCTGGCCATGGACGGACCATGGGTTGCAGGAAAGAAATCCGCTTGATTCCCCCATCAATACTGACAGTGTTGATGGAGGAATCCCTCCTGGGGAGCCATTGTGTTCTCCCAGTGGGGGGAACCATCCCCGCCAGGAGAGGACAATGATTATTGCTAGCGGCTATAACAGTCGCTAGCAATAGTTGCATGTAAAATTGAGCAAGCTGGTTGTACCCAACTTGATTGATGGATTAACTTGGTTATAGTCAGCCTGCCCACACATGGTGCGAATCTCAGCCGGTCCCTGCCGAGCCGCCCAAGATTCACATTGTCTATAGCCGCCTTATATCAGTTCGAGGATATGGTACACTGCCATTGTTCTTTACTATATACTCAACAAAACCCCTAGCAAAGAAATATCTGCACCACCCAATACTGATACATACAGAACATGTATATAGAAAAGCAAAATCTGTTGCATTCAAATCAGATATCTATAATTGCACAGCAGCCACCCCACAAAACACATGGCATGGCACATATTAAAAACACTAAAAGTATCCCAAAACCCCTAACACCAGCCCCAAATAAATATGGTATAACCAACCAGACATGGAACTCACCAAAAGTCCCTGGCTGATGTGACCTGGGCCCCAAAGATAAAAGCACTAAACCAAAAGCAAAGGACATATATTAGCAACATAGAAATGTATGTAGAAAAATACTGTCATTAATATGGATAGTACACTAAAGCGATACAGTATATTGACCACTTGTGTTCCAAAAGGTTTTACCTCCTTCATGACCAGGACATTTTTTGCTATTTAGCACTGTGCTATTTTAAATGGTAATTGTGTGGTACGCTGTACCCAAATGAAATTTATATAATTTTTTTTCACACAAATAGAGCTTATGGTGGTATTTGATCACCACTGTTTTTTTTTAAATTCATTATATAAATGAAAAAAGATTGAAACTTTTAAAAATAAATTTATTTTTACTTTTTGCTATGAAAAATATTCAATAAAAAAATCTAAATTCTACATAAATTTAGGACAAAATATATTCAGCCACACGTCTTTGGTATAAAAAAAAATCCCAATAAGTGTATATTGATTGTTTTTTGTGAAAGTTATAGCGTCTATAAACTATGGTGTATATATACTGACATTTTTATTTAATTTTTATACTTCAGATGATCAGCAACTTATAGTGGAATTGTGATAGTGCGGAGGGCAATCTGACAATAACTGATGCTGGCTGAGAGGGACACTAAGTGACTAAGTGACACTGACATCAACAGTGACACTAGTACAGTGATCAGTGATAATACTGAGCACTGTCACTGTACTAATAACACTGGTTGGGAAATGGTTCACATCTTGGCGTAATCAAGGGGTTAAGTGTGTGCCTAACAAATGTTAATGTGTGCAATGTATGGTGCTTTTTATTAAACATCTGTATGTAACTTCTCCCTGCTTTGCTGGGAGAAGAAAAAAAAAACCAGATTGCTCTCTCTGTACAGAGCCCTGTGTGTTTGTCAACATAGGGCTCTGGGCTGTGATTAGACACAGCCGATAAGCAGGTCTCAGCCATGAATCATTGGCTGAAACCTGTTGACAAATCTCGCTGTGTCCAATCACAGTTGGCCTGGGGTGCGCACATGCACGCCCTGAATCCAACACTTCTTGTATGAGATTATTCATGTACGAGCTCCCAGCCTGCCCACAGTAAAATGTGTGCGAGAGGCAGGTGGGTAATGCTGACAAATCGAAAAAACAATTAAAAGCAATCCTGTCCTAATGGAGCAAGGGTTCCACACTTTAATTATCAATTTATCAGCATATGGTGATGGGAATACTTCTTTGGTAGAAAATTATATTTTGTTGAGTCTGTACAGTATGATGGTCTCTTCTTCTTGCACACGCCATGGTGCAGGTTTATTTGTATTTGCTATATGTTATAGTCAAAAAGCCATCATACTTATAGAGATCGTACTGAGACCTACCTTAATAATAGGCAGGTATGTTTCGTTTTGGTAGATCAACATCAACTAATGGAGTCTTGTAGTTGTTTCGTTCAAACTAACTATGGGGATTGTTATCTGAGTCTATGAGGCACTCAAGGGTTGGGTAAAAACTCTTAGACCTAGGCTGACTTATGACCCCTAAATATGGGTACAAATACAAACCTTTCATAAGCAAACCTGCACTATTTAAAGTGTTACTAAATCCAGGACCCTGCATTCACTATATCTGGTCCCCCTGGACCCTGCATTCACTATATCTGGTCTCCCCGGACCCTGCATTCACTATATCTGGTCCCCCTGGACCCTGCATTCACTATATCCGGTCTCCCCGGACCCTGCATTCACTATATCCGGTCTCCCCGGACCCTGCATTCACTATATCTGGTCCCCCTGGACCCTGCATTCACTATATCTGGTCTCCCCGGACCCTGCATTCACTATATCTGGTCTCCCAGAACCTTGCATTCACTATATCTGGTCTCCCCGGACCCTGCATTCACTATATCTGGTCTCCCCGGACCCTGCATTCACTATATCTGGTCTCCCAGAACCCTGCATTCACTATATCTGGTCTCCCCGAGCCCTGAATTCATTATATCTGGTCTCCCCGAGCCCTGCATTCATTATATCTGGTCTCCCCGGACCCTGCATTCACTATATCTGGTCTCCCCGGACCCTGCATTCACTATATCTGGTCTCCCCGGACCCTGCATTCACTATATCTGGTCTCCCCGGACCCTGCATTCACTATATCTGGTCTCCCCGGACCCTGCATTCACTATATTTGGTCTCCCAGAACCCTGCATTCACTATATTTGCTCTCCCCGGACCCTGCATTCACTATATCTGGTCTCCCCGGAGCCTGCATTCACTATATCTGGTCTTCCCGGACCCTGCATTCACTATATCTGGTCTCCCTGGACCCTGCATTCACTATATCTGGTCTCCCCGGACCCTGCATTCACTATATCTGGTGTCCCCGAACCCTGCATTCACTATATCTGGTCTCCCACAAAACATGGAAATGCAATTATTATAGTAAATATAAATGGTTAAATACCTTTTCTCATCAGCAGTTGGAGCAGTCTTGTGACTTCTATCAGTGTTCAGCTGAGCACTGGTTAAAGCTTGTAGGAGGAGTTTTCATTTTGCTCTAGGATGATGCAGAACCCCTGACCTCTGTCTGGACAGCGCCAATTGGCCCTGTGCTGATCACATGCACTCTCCCAAGAACAAAAGAACCCTCTGTAGCAATACACACCAAGCTGAGCATGAGCAGAGTGTCTCCACATGATATGTCTCATCAGGAGATAAGAGGGAGACACTGAAAGATGGGGAGGATCAGAGAAGACAGGATCAAACTGCATTTTTACACAATGCAGAGGATTAACACCTTAGGTCCCACAGTGAGTATAACAAGCAAGCTTTACTGCATATACAGACTGATGTTACTGTTGTGGGTTTAGTAACACTTTAATATTCAGAGCCCAGTTAAGAATGGTTACCTTTAAGCCCCTCCAGCTTTATCCCATAATTCAGTGCAGTCACCTTTGTTATCTATGAAATGGCATATTTGCAGTGCCGAATTATGTGACAGTAGGTATGTGAATACAATGCACAGTACATACTGGGTTCAGGGGACCCCAGGGTAGGGTTGTTCTTTATTTAAAAAAATGAAACATACATATCGAACGACATATTGCAAAAGATAGGACAAACCCAAAAATATTCTTCAAATATATTCATAGTAAAATGGTCAGGACTGAGCATACAGGGCCTTTACAAAATAATCCAGAGTGGGTGACTGGGGACAAAGAGAAGGCAAACTTATTTATTACCTTCTTCAGGAGCATGGAGGAGCTCTTGTCCATAATGGGCATAGTATTGACATAGCCCCAGATGATCCACATTGGCTCACATCTTATATGATCCAGAAATAGACAGAATAAAGGTGAATAAAGCACCTGGACCGGATGGCATACACCCACGGGTCCTTAAAGAATTGAGCTCTGTCATTTCAAAGCCATTGTTTCTCATTTTTAGGGACTCTTTAATGACTGGCATAGTACCACTGGATTGGCGTAAGACCAATGTGGTGCCAATATTTAAAAAGGGATCAAAATATTTACCAAGTAATTATAGACCTATTAGTTTACCTTCTATAGTTGGGAAGATACTGGAGAGTTTAATAAAAGATCACATAGATGAGTTCTTGCTGGAAAAAAATATTTTAAAGCAACAGACAGTATAGATTCATGAAAGACAGAAGTTGTCAAACAAATCTGTCAAACAAATCTGAGGTGAGAAAAACCTTGGACAGAGGGGTGGCGGTGGACGTGGTATACTTGGAAATAGGGATGGCTGTGGACGTGGTATACTTGGACAGAGGGGTGGCTTTGGATGTGGTATACTTGGACAGAGGGGTGGCTGTGGTATAATTGGACAGAGGGGTGGCTGTGGTATAATTGGACAGAGGGGTGGCTGTGGTATAATTGGACAGAGGGGTGGCTGTGGACGTGGTATGCTTGGACAGAGGGGTGGCTGTGGACGTGGTATGCTTGGACAGAGGGGTGGCGGTGGACGTGGCATACTTGGACAGAGGGGTGGCGGTGGACGTGGCATACTTGGGCAGAGGGGTGGCGGTGGACTTGGCATACTTGGGCAGAGGGGTGGCGGTGGACGTGGCATACTTGGGCAGAGGGGTGGCGGTAGACGTGGTATACTTGGACAGAGGGGTGGCGGTGGACGTGGTATACTTGGACAGAGGGGTGGCGGTGGACGTGGTATACTTGGACAGAGGGGTGGCGGTGGACGTGGTATACTTGGACAGAGGGGTGGCGGTGGACGTGGTATACTTGGACAGAGGGGTGGTGGTGGACGTGGTATACTTGGACAGAGGGGTGGTGGTGGACGTGGTATACTTGGATTTTGCAAAAGCATTTGACACAGTTCCCCACACACAGCTAATGTATAAGGTAAAGTCTACAGGCTTGGAAATATCTGTATGTAAATGGGTACAAAACTGGCTAAAAGACCAAATTCAGAGAGTAGTGGTTAATGTTTCATACTCTGAATGGTCTGGGGGTGTCAGTGGTGTACCCCAAGGTTCAGTGCTGGGACCCTTACTTTTTAATATATTTATAAACAATATAGGGTCTGGGATTATAAATCCCATTTCAGTCTTTGCAGATGACACCAAGCTGTGCAGTGGAATAACGTCCTTACAGGATGTCTCCAATTTACAAGCCGACCTCAATGCACTGTGTAATTGGGCAACTATGAGACAAATGAGGTTTAATGTTGCTAAATGTAAGGTTCAGCACTTGGGGGCTAAGAATATGCATGCATCATACATACTAGGGGGGTACAACTGGGGGAATCAACGGTGGAGAAGGATCTGGGGGATCTGGCAGATCACAAGCTTAATAATGGCATGCAATGCCAAGCTGCGGTTTCTAAGGCGAGCAAAATCCTCTCTTGTATTAAAGAGGTATAGACTCCAGAGAGAGATATCATTTCCCCCGGTACTAATCATTAGTAATACCTCATCTGGAATATGCAGTTCAGTTTTGGGCACCAATTCACAAGAAGAACATTGAGGAACTGGAGAAAGTACAGAGAAGGGCAACCAAACTGATAAGAGGCATAGAGGAGCTCAGCTATGAGGAAAGATTAGAGGAACTGAATTTATTCTCTCTTGAGAAGAGGAGATTAAGGGGGGATATGATCTCCATGTATAATACATAAGGGGGGATATGATCTCCATGTATAATACATAAGGGGGGGTATGATCTCCATGTATAATACATAAGGGGGATGTGATCTCCATGTATAATACATAAGGGGGGATATGATCACCATGTATAATACATAAGGGGGGATATGATCTCCATGTATAATACATAAGGGGGGGATATGATCTCCATGTATAATACATAAGGGGGGGATATGATCTCCATGTATAATACATAAGGGGGGATATGATCTCCATGTATAATACATAAGGGGGGGATATGATCACCATGTATAATACATAAGGGGGATATGATCACCATGTATAATACATAAGGGGGATATGATCTCCATGTATAATACATAAGGGGGATATGATCACCATGTATAATACATAAGGGGGGATATGATCTCCATGTATAATACATAAGGGGGATATGATCTCCATGTATAATACATAAGGGGGATATGATCTCCATGTATAATACATAGGGGGGGATATGATCTCCATGTATAATACATAGGGGGGGATATGATCTCCATGTATAATACATAGGGGGGGATATGATCTCCATGTATAATACATAGGGGGGGATATGATCTCCATGTATAATACATAAGAGGGGATATGATCTCCATGTATAATACATAAGGGGGGATATGATCACCATGTATAATACATAAGGGGGGATATGATCACCATGTATAATACATAAGGGGGGATATGATCTCCATGTATAATACATAAGGGGGGGATATGATCTCCATGTATAATACATAAGGGGGGATATGATCTCCATGTATAATACATAAGGGGGGATATGATCACCATGTATAATACATAAGGGGGGATATGATCTCCATGTATAATACATAAGGGGGGATATGATCTCCATGTATAATACATAAGGGGGGATATGATCTCCATGTATAATACATAAGGGGGGGGGATATGATCTCCATGTATAATACATAAGGGGGATATGATCACCATGTATAATACATAAGGGGGATATGATCTCCATGTATAATACATAAGGGGGATATGATCACCATGTATAATACATAAGGGGGGATATGATCTCCATGTATAATACATAAGGGGGGGATATGATCTCCATGTATAATACAGAAGGGGGATATGATCACCATGTATAATACATAAGGGGGATATGATCTCCATGTATAATACATAAGGGGGATATGATCTCCATGTATAATACATAGGGGGGGATATGATCTCCATGTATAATACATAGGGGGGGATATGATCTCCATGTATAATACATAAGGGGGATATGATCTCCATGTATAATACATAAGGGGGATATGATCTCCATGTATAATACATAAGGGGGATATGATCTCCATGTATAATACATAAGAGGGGATATGATCTCCATGTATAATACATAAGGGGGGATATGATCACCATGTATAATACATAAGGGGGGATATGATCTCCATGTATAATACATAAGGGGGGATATGATCACCATGTATAATACATAAGGGGGGGATATGATCTCCATGTATAATACATAAGAGGGGATATGATCTCCATGTATAATACATAAGGGGGGATATGATCACCATGTATAATACATAAGGGGGATATGATCTCCATGTATAATACATAAGGGGGATATGATCTCCATGTATAATACATAAGGGAGGATATGATCTCCATGTATAATACATAAGGGGGGATATGATCTCCATGTATAATACATAAGGGGGGATATGATCTCCATGTGTAATACATAAGGGGGGATATGATCTCCATGTATAATACATAAGGGGGGATATGATCTCCATGTATAATACATAAGGGGGATATGATCTCCATGTATAATACATAAGGGGGATATGATCTCCATGTATAATACATAAGGGGGATATGATCTCCATGTATAATACATAAGGGGGGATATGATCTCCATGTATAATACATAAGGGGGGATATGATCTCCATGTATAATACATAAGGGGGATATGATCTCCATGTATAATACATAAGGGGGATATGATCTCCATGTATAATACATAAGGGGGGATATGATCACCATGTATAATACATAAGGGGGGATATGATCTCCATGTATAAATACATCAGTGGTTCATATAGTGAACTTGGTGTAGAGTTATTTACCCTGAGGTCATCACAGAAGACAAGGGGGCACTCTTTACGTCTGGAGGAAAAGAGATTTAACCTCCAAACACGGAAAGGTTTCTTCACAGCTGTGAAAATGTGGAATAGACTCCCTCAAGAGTTGGTTCTGGCCAGCTCAGTGGATTGCTTTAAAAAAGTCCTGGATTCTTTCCTAGATACACAGAATATAACTGGATACTAACATTTACAGGTAAAGTTGATCCAGGGAATATCCGATTGCTGCTCGGAGGATCAGGAAGGAATTTTTTCATCTGCAGGAGCAAATTGGATCATGCTTTGCTGGGTGTTTTTGCCTTCCTCTGGATCAATTGTGGGTATAGGATTATAACTTTTTTGGGTTGAACTGGATGGACTTTGGTCTTTTTTCAGCCAGACTATCTATAACTATATATCAGTAAATCATGATGGCCGAGGTGCTACAAGCAGGCGATGCCACTGTAAGCCTGATTTTATTCTTATATAGGACAAGAAAGGATTCACTTTACTGCACAGAACAAAATGGTGAATTATTTAAGCCAGGCCTAGAGGAATAAAATTAATGGCTACACAAGGAATAGTCCAAGATAAGTGTTAAAGCCCAACTTCTGGAAATCTGAAAATTCCTTCTGCCAATGGGGCTAGATATGTGCAATTAGTTTAGTTACAAATCAAACTTCAGATGAAATTTTCGTTATTTGGAGACTTGGATGTGTATGAATTTCCGAATCACAATAGTAACAAATTCCAATATATACATACATTTTCAAACATGAATTCAAATTAAAAATGGAAATATATTGCAATAAATACAGTAAGGAATCCAAATTAATTAAGATGTTTCCTACATAGACTTCTAGAATAGAATAGAATAGAATAGGAAATAAATGGATAGAACAGAATAAACTTTAAAGAAATAGAATAGAAAATAATACTCTAGAATAAAACAGAACAGAAAAGAATAGAATATAATGGATTAAAGCAGAATAGAATATAATAGAATAGAATGGAAAATAAAGGTATAGCATAGAAAATAAAAGAATAAAATAAAACAGAATAGAAAAGAAAAGAATAGACTAGAAAAGAATAGAATAGTCATAGAATAGTCATCGGTCATGACTTTTAAAAGACTATAAGAGAACTGAATGTTGCTTGGGTGTTCTTTAATCCCTTTATTATTGTCTGTTTCCAGAGCCTGGAATACGCTAGTAGAATTCCGCGGCCACACCAATCACCCAAAGCATCCAGCGAGAAGCAATCTTATGGCGGTGTGAGAAGAGCATTGAGTTATGATACCCTCCTCCCACACAACAAACTTCTGGAAGACCTGAAGGCCCGCCATGAACAGGAGAAGGTGGCTGTGGCCGCCATCAGCGCGTTTCACATTACATGATGCATTTTATGTATGTAACAGGGCTCTCACAACCAGGCATTGTTAGATATATTCATGTGCATCTAGCAGATTTCATGTACAGCATGATCTGTAGGACTCATACTGGGCATAGATCAAGCTTGAAGGTCATATGGAATCAGAGCTGCTGTAAGAGGGGATACAGGCAGTATCCCCATACCAGGCCTGGGCCCCTTTGGATCAGCAGGGGACTCAGGCTTGACTACCTGTGTGAGAGCTTTACCACTAGCAATGATGTAGCCAATTCATGGTGAGCCTTTCCCTCATAGCCATTCATAGACATTCTGTCTGCCCATCTCTGGTTCCAACCGTAGTTCTGCTGCCTATGTTGTGTCCAACCATTCCAAGTGAAGCCTGATACCCCATCCAGGGGCGGACTGATCATTTGGGAACTTGGGCACTGCCCGCGGGCCTGGGGTCAGTAGGGAGCCCCATGAGATGCCCCTGGTACCTTTCATATGCTTTTTTTGGGTGTGGTTTGAGTGTGGGCGAGGACACAGGGGCCCCATGATCCCCTTTTGCCCGGGGGCCCCATGAGTTGTCAGTCCGCCCCTGGCTCGATCATCAACACCATACCATGAAAGGTCACCTTGGTTGGATATCATTCAATATAATTGGACCTGTGATGTTTGATGCATACTATATATTTTGTCCAGTGTTGGGTGGCCCTGCCAGGTAGGATACGAGGACCCATGATCACAAGAGGAGTTCTGCAGAAACTGCTCTGACCCGGAGGATGATCAGGGATGACTTCCAACAACAAAAAATGAGAGCAAAGGAGGGTGTGTCAGTTCACTCCAACCAATCAGATGTCACCTACCATCCTGCAACTTATTTTTTATTTTATTTTATTTAAGTTCTTTCATATTTGACCTCAGCTCACGGTGCTTGAACAGGTGTTGAATTTTGGGGTGCTTCTATTCTATTGTCATCATTAGAGATGAGCGAAGAAATGAAAAATTCGATTCGACTGATTCGGCGAATTCGTGGACAATATTCGATTCGAGTCGAATAAATTCGCTGTGAATTTAACTTAAAAAAGGGTGTTTCTAGGCTTCAGAGAGACTTAATATTAGTGCAGAACACTGTACCTTTAATTTAAATGCCCTTGGAGTCTGCTGGGGAAGAGAAATAATACTGTCAGTCAGTATGACATGCAGATGAGTGCCGTCGATCTTAGAATCACCGCACACTTCACTCATTTGGGCAGTCACGGGGCCAAAACCAGAGTGTGGAGCCACAGTGTGGCGGTGGAGGCAGCAGCAATGGGAGGCCATACAGCACCCTATGACAAAAATGGAAACCACCAGCAGTGTGAGGAGACCTGAAAGTGGCACATGGCAGAGTGTGGCGATAGAGACAGCAGCAATGGGAGGCCGTACAGGGACCCATGACACACTCTGGACCTGGCAGCAGCATGAGGAGGCGGTACAGGGGCCCATGACAGATTACGGGCCTGGCAGCAGCATGAGGAGTCGGTACAGGGGCCCATGGCAGATTACGGGCCTGGCAGCAGCAATGGGAGGCCGTACAGGGACCCATGACACACTCTGGACCTGGCAGCAGCATGGGGAGGCGGTACAGGGGCCCATGACAGATTACGGGCCTGGCAGCAGCATGAGGAGTCGGTACGGGGGCCCATGACACACTCTGGACCTGGCAGCAGCATGAGGAGGCGGTACAGGGGCGCATGACAGATTACGAGCCTGGCAGCAGCAACTTGGACAGGAGGACGTTCAGCTTCTGCACCGTCGGGTGCGTGCTCGCAAACTGTTGTCTCTTGGAAACGGATTCCAAGAAAGACTGCTGACGGAATCCGTGAAGAGGAGTAGCAGGAGAAGGAGCATCTGAACGAGCGGAATATGCCAACAAGCGACAACAGTGGCCCATGACAGATTACGGGCCTGGCAGCAGCATGAGGAGTCGGTACGGGGGCCCATGGCAGATTACGGGCCTGGCAGCAGCTATGGGAGGCCCGTAATCTGCCAGCACCCTATGACAAAAAATGGAACCCACCAGCAGTGTGAGGAGACCTGAAAGTGGCACATGGCAGAGTGTGGCGATGGAGACAGCAGCAATGGGAGGCCGTACAGGGACCCATGAGAGACTCTGGACCTGGCAGCAGCATGAGGAGGCGGTATAGGGGCCCATGGCAGATTAGGGGCCTGGCAGCAGCTATGGGAGGCCCGTAATCTGCCAGCACCCTATGACAAAAAATGGAACACACCAGCAGTGTGAGGAGACCTGAAAGTGGCACATGGCAGAGTGTGGCGATGGAGGCAGCAGCAATGGGAGGCCGTACAGGGACCCATGAGAGACTCTGGACTTGGCAGCAGCATGAGGAGGCGGTATAGGGGCCCATGGCAGATTAGGGGCCTGGCAGCAGCTATGGGAGGCCCGTAATCTGCCAGCACCCTATGACAAAAAATGGAACACACCAGCAGTGTGAGGAGACCTG
The DNA here is from genome assembly GCF_062004578.1 of Staurois parvus. NCBI lineage: Eukaryota > Metazoa > Chordata > Amphibia > Anura > Ranidae > Staurois > Staurois parvus. The sequence goes on from NW_028318049.1 coordinate 1,253,781, forward strand.
AAAGTGGCACATGTTTGGGGCATGATTCATGGCGGATTTAGTCAGTTGTGTCAGGAACTGGTGGTTTGAAATCCAGACTAATCCACGCCTGATTCATTTTCACAAACGTGAGTCTCTCCACACTTTGGGTGGACAGTCGTGTCCTCCGCGGAGTTGCAATACCTCCTGCCGCACTAAACACGCGCTCCGATGCCACGCTACTGGCCGGGCATGACAGCCTTTCAAGGGCAAATTCAGCTAGTTGGGGCCAAAGGTCAAGTTTCGTTGCCCAGTAGTCAAGGGGATTGTCTACCTCGGTTGGCAGGGTGCTGTCCAAGTAGGCCTAAGCCTGTTGTTTGAGGTCCTGCTCCAGGTCCACCTGATGCTGCTGCTGCTGCTGCGGCTGGTTAGTAGTTTCCTCACTGCGCTGGTGAAGAAAGCTACTCATCATCGACTGCAGACTGAGGCAGCCGCTGCTGGTGGAGCTGCCACTGCTCCTACCACCCCACCCCTCCCCTGCTGCCATGGCAGCGGAACACGAGCGCACAGGGCCCACAGTGTCTGAGGATGGACGTTGGCGCAGACAGGCAGAGACCAGCTGACTACATAGGTGTTTTTTATAGTACGTTATTTTGGCCTCCCTCTCAGCAGGTGTGAAAAAGGCCACCATTTTTGAACGGTAGCGAGGGTCCAACAAGGTGGACAGCCAAAAGTCATCCCTCTGTCTGATGGTTATTATTCGGCTGTCGCTACGCAAGCAACCGAGCATGCTATGGGCCATTTGTGCCAAGGAATGCGAGGGACTCCCTGCCTCCATCTCCACAGCATACTGCCACGGTGCGTCTAGGTCCTCTGTCTCCTCTTCCTCCTCCTCTACCAGATGCTCCTGCTCCTCCACTCCTGTCCGCTGAGTGGAAAAACCACCCATTTCACTCAATAATTCCTGAGCACCAATGTCCTCCTCTACCTCCTCCTCTTCTTCCAGTCCTGCCCCCACAGGGGCCATGTGGCGTTGAGATCTGTGCGCCACGTCTACCGCACCCTGACCAGCCATTGTTAACAGCATTTGTTCCAGGACGTGCAACAGAGGAATGACGTCGTTCATCCCATAGTCCTGCCGACTCACGAATAGCGTGGCCTCCTCAAAGGGCCTGAGCAAGCGCAGGTGTCACGCATGAGCTGCCAATGGCTGACATCTAAGTTACACAGGGAGTACCTTTATCTGCTTTTAACATCAGGAAATCTGTGATGGCCTTTTGCTGTTCGTAAAGGCGGTCTAACATATGTAGGGTTGAATTCCACCTTGTTGCAACGTCACAGCATGAGGAGTCGGTATAGGGGCCCATGGCAGATTAGGGGCCTGGCAGCAGTTATGGGAGGCCCATAATCTGCCAGCACCCTATGACAAAAAATGGAACACACCAGCAGTGTGAGGAGACCTGAAAGTGGCACATGGCAGAGTGTGGCGATGGAGACAGCAGCAATGGGAGGCCGTACAGGGACCCATGAGAGACTCTGGACCTGGCAGCAGCATGAGGAGGCGGTATATAGGGGCCTACGGCAGATTAGGGGCCTGGCAGCAGCTATAGGAGGCCCGTAATCTGCCAGCACCCTATGTCAAAAAATTCAACACACCAGCAGTGTGTGAGGAGACCTGAAAGTGGCACATGGCAGAGTGTGGCGATGGAGACAGCAGCAATGGGAGGCCGTACAGGGACCCATGACAGACTCTGGACTTGGCAGCAGCATGAGGAGGCGGTATATAGGGGCTTATGGCAGATTAGGGGCCTGGCAGCAGCTATAGGAGGCCCGTAATCTGCCAGCACCCTATGTCAAAAAATTCAACACACCAGCAGTGTGAGGAGACCTGAAAGTGGCACATGGCAGAGTGTGGCGATGGAGACAGCAGCAATGGGAGGCCGTACAGGGACCCATGACAGACTCTGAACTTGGCAGCAGCATGAGGAGGCGGTATATAGGGGCCCATGGCAGATTAGGGGCCTGGCAGCAGCTATAGGAGGCCCGTAATCTGCCAGCACCCTATGTCAAAAAATTCAACACACCAGCAGTGTGAGGAGACCTGAAAGTGGCACATGGCAGAGTGTGGCGATGGAGACAGCAGCAATGGGAGGCCGTACAGGGACCCATGACAGACTCTGGACTTGGCAGCAGCATGAGGAGGCGGTATATAGGGGCCCATGGCAGATTAGGGGCCTGGCAGCAGCTATGGGAGGCCCGTAATCTGCCAGCACCCTATGTCAAAAAATTCTACACACCAGCAGTGTGTGAGGAGACCTGAAAGTGGCACATGGCAGAGTGTGGCGATGGAGACAGCAGCAATGGGAGGCCGTACAGGGACCCATGACAGACTCTGGACTTGGCAGCAGCATGAGGAGGCGGTATATAGGGGCCCATGGCAGATTAGGGGCCTGGCAGCAGCTATGGGAGGCCCGTAATCTGCCAGCACCCTATGTCAAAAAATTCAACACACCAGCAGTGTGTGAGGAGACCTGAAAGTGGCACATGGCAGAGTGTGGCGATGGAGAAAGCAGCAATGGGAGGCCGTACAGGGACCCATGAGAGACTCTGGACCTGGCAGCAGCATGAGGAGGCGGTATATAGGGGCCCATGGCAGATTAGGGGCCTGGCAGCAGCTATGTGAGGCCCGTAATCTGCCTGCACCCTATGTCAAAAAATTAAACACACCAGCAGTGTGAAGAGACCTGAAAGTGGCACATGGCAGCAGAGTGTGGCGATGGAGACAGCAGCAATGGGAGGCCGTACAGGGACCATGACAGACTATGGACTTGGCAGCAGCATGAGGAGGCGGTATATAGGGGCCCATGGCAGATTAGGGGCCTGGCAGCAGCTATGTGAGGCCCGTAATCTGCCTGCACCCTATGTCAAAAAATTTAACACACCAGCAGTGTGAAGAGACCTGAAAGTGGCACATGGCAGCAGAGTGTGGCGATGGAGACAGCAGCAATGGGAGGCCGTACAGGGACCATGACAGACTCTGGACTTGGCAGCAGCATGAGGAGGCGGTATATAGGGGCCCATGGCAGATTAGGGGCCTGGCAGCAGCTATGTGAGGCCCGTAATCTGCCTGCACCCTATGTCAAAAAATTTAACACACCAGCAGTGTGAAGAGACCTGAAAGTGGCACATGGCAGCAGAGTGTGGCGATGGAGACAGCAGCAATGGGAGGCCGTACAGGGACCATGACAGACTCTGGACTTGGCAGCAGCATGAGGAGGCGGTATATAGGGGCCCATGGCAGATTAGGGGCCTGGCAGCAGCTATGTGAGGCCCGTAATCTGCCTGCACCCTATGTCAAAAAATTTAACACACCAGCAGTGTGAAGAGACCTGAAAGTGGCACATGGCAGCAGAGTGTGGCGATGGAGACAGCAGCAATGGGAGGCCGTACAGGGACCATGACAGACTCTGGACTTGGCAGCAGCATGAGGAGGCGGTATATAGGGGCCTATGGCAGATTAGGGGCCTGGCAGCAGCTATGTGAGGCCCGTAATCTGCCTGCACCCTATGTCAAAAAATTTAACACACCAGCAGTGTGAAGAGACCTGAAAGTGGCACATGGCAGCAGAGTGTGGCGATGGAGACAGCAGCAATGGGAGGCCGTACAGGGACCATGACAGACTCTGGACTTGGCAGCAGCATGAGGAGGCGGTATATAGGGGCCTATGGCAGATTAGGGGCCTGGCAGCAGCTATGTGAGTCAAGTGCCAAGTGCGATCAACCTCCTCATCATCAAGTAGGGTCTCCGCCTCACTACTAGCCCCCTCGGCTGCGTCTGGGTCAGGAGACAGACCTGTCTCTAGACCGGCTACCGAGCCACTCTCCTCGCCAGTACTTGTTCGCTTGGCTGCTGAAAAGGCCGATGTCTCCCCCCGTTCCTGACCGCCCTCTGTTAGCTCTTCCTCACTGTACAGTGGGGCTGAGCCCACAGCATGCGATACTTCGCTTGGTGAGGGAACAGCAAAGGACAGGGGCAGGTAGAGGACACGTGATTTCAGTGGGCTTGGTCCCGGGCCATGCCAACTAACGGTTGTGTCTGACGTACCCACCGACCGTTGGCTGTAGGTGTCAGAGGTGACCTGGGAAGAGGAAGACGACCGAGCCAACCAATCAATGACGGCAGGGTTGTCGGTGGAGACACGACCGCTGGATGACACCGGGAGCACTGGCCTCTGGCTGCGAATACTGCTGCCTCGACCCCTTCCTCTGCTGCCACGTCTGCTCGCTCCTAAAACATTGCCTCCTCTGCCACTCCTCTGCATGTTGTCTGACATACTATTTAATTCAACGATTAGGTGTCCCTGAGTAACAATTCTCTGGCACTCAGTAACAATTCTGTCTGTCCCTGAGTATGAATTCTGTGGCCCTGAGTAACAATTCTGTGTCTGTGCGAGTAACAATTCTGTGTCTGTGCGAGTAACAATTCTGTGTCTGTGCAAGTAACAATTTTGTGTCTGTGCGAGTAACAATTCTCTGGCACTCAGTAACAATTCTGTCTGTCCCTGAGTAAGAATTCTCTGGCACTCAGTAACAATTCTGTCTGTCCCTGAGTAACAATTCTCTGGCACTCAGTAACAATTCTGTCTGTCCCTGAGTAACAATTCTGTCTGTCCCTGAGTATGAATTCTGTGGCCCTGAGTAAGAATTCTCTGGCACTCAGTAACAATTCTGTCTGTCCCTGAGTATGAATTCTGTGGCCCTGAGTAACAATTGTGTGTCTGTGCAAGTAACAATTCTGTGTCTGTGCAAGTAACAATTTTGTGTCTGTGAGAGTAACAATTCTCTGGCACTCAGTAACAATTCTGTCTGTCCCTGAGTAACAATTCTCTGGCACTCAGTAACAATTCTGTCTGTCCCTGAGTAACAATTCTCTGGCACTCAGTAACAATTCTGTCTGTCCCTGAGTAACAATTCTCTGGCACTCAGTAACAATTCTGTCTGTCCCTGAGTAACAATTCTGTCTGTCCCTGAGAATGAATTCTGTGGCCCTGAGTAAGAATTCTCTGGCACTCAGTAACAATTCTGTCTGTCCCTGAGTAACAATTCTCTGGCACTCAGTAACAATTCTGTCTGTCCCTGAGTATGAATTCTGTGGCCCTGAGTAACAATTGTGTGTCTGTGCAAGTAACAATTCTGTGTCTGTGCAAGTAACAATTTTGTGTCTGTGAGAGTAACAATTCTCTGGCACTCAGTAACAATTCTGTCTGTCCCTGAGTAACAATTCTCTGGCACTCAGTAACAATTCTGTCTGTCCCTGAGTAACAATTCTGTCTGTCCCTGAGTATGAATTCTGTGGCCCTGAGTAAGAATTCTCTGGCACTCAGTAACAATTCTGTCTGTCCCTGAGTATGAATTCTGTGGCCCTGAGTAACAATTGTGTGTCTGTGCAAGTAACAATTCTGTGTCTGTGCAAGTAACAATTTTGTGTCTGTGAGAGTAACAATTCTCTGGCACTCAGTAACAATTCTGTCTGTCCCTGAGTAACAATTCTCTGGCACTCAGTAACAATTCTGTCTGTCCCTGAGTAACAATTCTCTGGCACTCAGTAACAATTCTGTCTGTCCCTGAGTAACAATTCTCTGGCACTCAGTAACAATTCTGTCTGTCCCTGAGTAACAATTCTGTCTGTCCCTGAGAATGAATTCTGTGGCCCTGAGTAAGAATTCTCTGGCACTCAGTAACAATTCTGTCTGTCCCTGAGTAACAATTCTCTGGCACTCAGTAACAATTCTGTCTGTCCCTGAGTAAAAATTCTGTGGCCCTAATAACGTTTCTGTGGCCCTAAGTAACAATTCTCTGGCACTGAGTAACAATTCTGTCTGTCCCTGAGTATGAATTCTGTGGCCCTAACTAGCGTTTCTTTGTCCCTAAATAACGATTCTGTGGCCCTCATTAACAAGTCTGTGTCCCTGAGTAATGGTTCTCTGTCCCTAAGTAACTTCTCTCTGTCCCCAATTCTCGTTTCTGTGGCCCTAACTCTGTCCCTGTCCCTAGTACAGAGCGGTCTGCCTCTGTTCAATGACTGCAGGCAAATGAAGATTTCCAAAATGGCCGCTATATATACCTCGACCATTACACAGTGCTGGCTGGCTGGCTGCTGATTGGCTGATGCGATCACATGTCGTTGAGGAATGCATTATGGGGCAGCGCGCCTTGTCTGCGCGCCTTCCCCGACATCCCCGCTCCGTCGCCGCACATGTCAGCCGCCATTTTCGGAAAAATTTCGATTCGCGCGTCCGAATTAGGCTGTTTTTCGGATTCGGCACGAATCGAAATTTTTCCGATATTCGACTCGAATTCCACTTCGGATACTTCGATTCGCTCATCTCTAGTCATCATATTTAAGATTATTTTCTAATTTTGTAATAAATAGTGAAATATAAAACAATGAGCCCTGTCTACATTCTGATTCAGATTCTGGAAATGCTCCTGGAACTGTTATTTCTATGCAAGTATTTTAGCTGTTTAGGAGCATTAGGGCTCAATTCACAAAGAGGTATCTACTGCTTTGAGATCAGCGGTAAAATACCTCTTAGCGTTTTTCAAAAATGTTTTTGCAATTCACTAAAATACTGCATGAGCTATTTTATGGAGTGATGCGGTATTATAGTAGTGAAACCTAGGGGTATTTCATTGCCAATGGTAGCCAGAGTCCTTAAAAAAAACAGTCAATATCATGGATGTTAAGGAGCGGGCAACTGCAGCGTTGCCCGCTCCTTTGTTGTCCGCTCATTTGTTGTCAGCAGAATGTAAACAAAAGAATCTTCGGGTATGGTGTGGATTTTGAGGGGAACCCAACTTCAAAATGTTTTTTAAAAAATTACGTGGTGGTCTCCCCCCAAATCCATACTATGTTAAAACAGAGTTCCACCTGAAAAAAAAAAAAGTCAGCAGTTACAAAAACTAGCTGCTGACTTTTAAAATACAACCACTCACCTGTCCCTCGGTCCACCGCTGTCCTCACCATGGCTGGTTTCACAGCCATCTTCTCTCCCTGGCACCGGTATCTTCAGTGTGGGCACCCGGCTGTGACAGCTTGCAGCTTCACAGCCGGATGCCCACTGCACATGTGCGAGAAGCACTGTTCATTGTGAATGGCCTCGTATTTTTCTGGGACTGGTCACGTGTCCCAGAAGACTACGGGGAGGGAGGGGGGAGGACAACTTCCGTTTCCGATCGCCTAGGCGATCGCAGCGGAAGTGGGAGCGGGTACCTGTCAAATTCGGGTACCCACTCCCCAAAGGTGCCAATCCTTAATGGGGAGCAGGGGACAAAGGCTTAAAGCGGAACTTCCCCTTTTGGGTGGAGCTCCACTTTAAGGAGCAGGCGGCCACCGACATCTTTAACAACCAGTAAATATCATGGTTGTTAAGGAGCAGGCGGCCGACACGTCCTTAACAACCATGACTCATCTGCTGTTAGCAGAATGCCAACAAAAGAATTGTCAGAATTCAGAAAACAGTGTGGGGGTTCCCCCACCCCCCAATCGGAGGGTCTGGTATGGATGTTGAAGGTAATCCCCATGTAAAAAAAAAATTACAGTGGTGGTTCCCCCCAAAATCCATACCAGGAATGGGTGATTATCTTGTTGAAATGCTAAGAAATATAAACCCAATGTCACATAATCTTCAACATGTTAATATCATTTTCAATCCCTTTAAATCTGCAGCTCTCATTAGAATACACCTAATCCTGCCATGAAGGTCCTTGTTCATGCACTTCCTGTTAAATAGTGACAACATTCTCCCAGATGTGTTGTCACCCTGTCACACAGGCTTCCAATGGTGACAAGTGGATTTTTATACAAACATTACACAGACATGTTTCCATGTTGTAAGCATCAGGAAACCTGCCATGAAACCCCCACTGGAGTGCATGTAGACATGAAGTTGCTGCAAATGACCGTGGTCTATAATAGCGGTCTTTAAACTTTTTAAACAAAGGGCCAGTTTACTGTCCTTCATACTTTAGGGGGGCTGGATGTTGGTGTCAGTGGGAGCAATACTACCTCATCATTGGTGTAAGTGGAAGGAATAGTACCCCACCATTGGTGTCAGTGGGAAGAATAGTGCCCCATCATTGGTGTCAGTGGGAGGAATAGTACCTAATCATTGGTAGTGAGAGGAATAGTGCCCTGTTATTGGTGTCAGTGGAAGGAATAATGCTCCATCATTGGTGTCAGTGGGAGGAATAGTGCTCCATCATTGGTGTCAGTGGAAGGAATAATGCCCCATCATTGGTATCAGTGGGAGGAATAGTGCCCCATCATTGGTGTCAGTGGAAGGAATAGTGCCCCATCATTGGTAGTGAGAGGAATAGTGGCCTGTTATTGGTGTCAGTGGAAGGAATAGTGGCCCATCATTGATGTTAGTAAGAAAAATAGTGCCCCATCATTGGTGTCAGGAGGGAAGCTAGTACCCCATTATTGGTGTCAGCAGAGAGACTAGTACCCCATTATTATTGTCAGCAGGAAGAATAGTACCCCATTATTGGTGTCAGCAGGAAGAATAGTACCCCATTATTGGTGTCAGTAGGAAAAATAGTGGCTAGGGATGCACCGATACCGGAATCAGTGCTGATACCAAATACTCCCAACACCTTAACCAATACTTTGCAGTGTGATTTCTGTTAATGGACGCGTATTACATTGCGTGATTCCTGATACAAACCGCATGCATTTTCCACACACTGTGTGAACCAGGCTTGTCATAGCCCAAACTTACATAGGAGCGGTGCGGGAAACCTCCCTGTAGCGATGACAGTTCGGGCTAGACGGCATCATAAAGTATATATCGGTGAGTACTTGACCGAAATTATTGTTACTAGCACTCACCGATAAAAAACGGTATCAGTGCATCCAATAGTGCCCCATCATTGGTGCCAGTAGGAAGAATAGCACCCCATCATTGGTGTCAGTGGGAGGAATAGCGCCCCATCATTGGTGTCAGTAGGAAGAATAGCGGCCCATCATTGGTGTCAGTAGGAAGAATAGCGCCCCATCATTGGTGTCAGTAGGAAGAATAGCAGCCCATCATTGGTGTCAGTAGGAAGAATAGTGCCCCATCATTGGTGTCAGTGGGAGGAATAGTGCCCCATCATTGGTGTCAGTAGGAAGAATAGCGCCCCATCATTGGAGTCAGTAGGAAGAATAGTGCCCCATCACTGGTGTCAATAGGACGAATAGCAGCCCATCATTGGTGTCAGTAGGAAGAATAGCGCCCCATCATTGGTGTCAGTAGGAAGAATAGTGCCCCATCATTGGTGTCAGTGGGAGGAATAGTGCCCCATCATTGGTGTCAGTAGGAAGAATAGTGGCCCATCATTGGTGTCAATGGGAGGAATAGTGCCCCATCATTGGTGTCAGTAGGAAGAATAGTGGCCCATCATTGGTGTCAGTGGGAGGAATAGTGCCCCGTCAGTGGGAGGAATAGTGCCCCGTCATTGGTGTCAGTGGGAGGAATAGCGTCCCATCATTGGTGTCAGTAGGAAGAATAGAGTCCCATCATTGGTGTCAGTGGGAGGAATAGCGCCCCATCATTGGTGTCAGTAGGAAGAATAGCATCCCATCATTGGTGTCAGTAGGAAGAATAGTGCCCCATCATTGGTGTCAGTAGGAAGAATAGCATCCCATCATTGGTGTCAGTAGGAAGAATAGTGCCCCATCATTGGTGTCAGTAGGAAGAATAGCATCCCATCATTGGTGTCAGTAGGAAGAATAGTGCTCCATCATTGGTGTCAGTAGGAAAAATAGTGGCCCATCATTGGTGTCAGTAGGAAGAATAGTGGCCCATCATTGGTGTCAATGGGAGGAATAGTGCCCCATCATTGGTGTCAATGGGAGGAATAGTGTCCCATCATTGGTATCAATGGGAGGAATAGTGTCCCATCATTGGTATCAATGGGAGGAATAGTGTCCCATCATTGGTATCAGTGGGAGGAATAGTGCCCCATCATTGGTATCAGTGGGAGGAATAGTGCCCCATCATTGGTGTCAGTGGGAGGAATAGTGTCCCATCATTGGTATCAGTGGGAGGAATAGTGTCCCATCATTGGTGTCAGTGGGAGGAATAGTGTCCCATCATTAGTGTCAATGGGAGGAATAGTACCACATCATTGGTGTCAGTAGGAAGAATAGCGTCCCATCATTGGTATTAGGGGGAGTAATAGTGCCTCATCATTGGTGTCAGTAGGAAGAATAGTGCCCCATCATTAGTATTAGTAGGAAGAATGGTGCTCATACTTGGTGTCAGTGGGAGGAATAGTTTCTCAGAACAGTGAGAGAAATCGTGCCCCAGGGGCTGGATAAAGGCAAGCAAAGGGCCGCAGTTTAGAAACAACTGGTCTATAATACTATAATACACTGTGCATAGAAGACAATTAATGACATCCGGTCAGGGTCTACATCTACTTTAAATCTGGTTCCTCACATAGCTGACAACCATGTCTGAATGTCCCCTCTGTGACCCATCACTAGAATTACGTGGTGTACTCTACCTGACCATTCCTGGGGAGGGGGGCATTCTCTATATACACAGGTTCCGATATGCTGTATAAAGGGTCATGCACTTGACATATAATAACATTTAGCTGGCTGCAGCTGCTGCGGTTGTGCTTATGATTCCATCATACACTATGCAGTAAAACACATCATTGAGAAGGACATCGCTGAGCCCAGGGACAGAGCTCCCCGCATGCCCATGTGTTGTGTGTATGTGTGCAGGAAGCACAAATAGGACCGAAACATGTTACAAATTGACAGAAATTATTCAACTGAAATGAAATATTTTAAATTTCCCTACAAATGAAACTTTTAGTATATTCCTCAAAAGCTGCAAAGGATATAAATCCACTTTGTGAGTGCCAAACCCAGATATTACCATGTAAAAGTAGTTGTGACATCATCACTGTGCTGTCTTTGCCCTGTGCAGAGAGCAGAGCTGTGGAAGAGACCCAGCAGGCTCCACCCACTACAGGCTGCAAGTAGAAAATGACAGGAGGGGGCGGAGACAGGACCAGTCATCCTGCACAAGGAGAGAGAGCAGCAGGGGCTGGTCTTTATTACAGGAAGCTCCTGTACACACTGGATTACTGCACAGATCTGGAAGAAATACACCAAGCACACCCGGAATACACACAACTCTTGTATTTAGACAATATTTACTTTACAATACGCCTTTCATATGAATCCACAGTGATGATGTCAGCATTACTAAACGCATAACTGAGACCTCTGATTTCTATGTGTATGTAACATACATTTTTAGGGCCAGTCCACACTACATGCGTTTCAGTTGCTTTTTTCTGTGTCCAAAAAACAAGGAAAGTAGGTTATATGTGGCAGCACAGTGGCTAAATGGTTCGCACTTCCGCCTGGCAGTACTAGGGGCGTTGGTTCGAATCTCAGCCATGGCACCTCCTGCCTGGAGTTTGCATGTTCTCCCTGTGCCTGCGTGGGTTTCCTCCCACACTCCAAAGACATGCTGGTAGGTTACTTGGCTCCTGTCTAAATTGGCCCTAGTATGTGTTGAGGAACTGCAAGTCCCATGAGGCCTTGCAAGACTCTGACAGCCACAGCAAGACTCCCAGAGGCAGAGGCATGATGGGACTTGTAGTATTTCAAGAGCTGGAGGGCCATAGTTTGGAGACCCCTGAATATATTGGAAAATTGTTCATTCCTGATGTACTGATGGCCTATCTCATTTTTTGAGGCCCTAAAATGCCCGGACAGTACAAACACCCCCCAAATTACCCCTTTTTGGAAAGTAGATAGTCCAAGGTATTTAGTAAGAGGCATGGCAAGTTTTTTTTAAGGTTGTAATTTTTTGGCACAGTTTTTTTGAAAATTAAGAAATTGAATAAAATTAGGTTTTTTTCACATTTTTTATTTCCATACTGTCAGCAGTGCAGTACAGCATCATCATATGACTGGTGTGGTGGTGATCAGGGACACTGACTGGTGACACTAATATATATATATATATATATATATATATATATATATATATATATATATACACAGTGTATATATATATATTTTGCTCAAAAGTTTACAAAAAATCCCAGTTACAGCATGCCTGACAACACCTTGACATGCCTAAAAGGGCCTTTTTGTGTCATTGATGCAGTAAAGGCTTCTTTCTGGCACCTCGACCATGCAGCTCATTTTTGTTCAAGTGTCATCATATTGTGCTCCTTCAAAACAGCCACACTGTCTTTTTCCAGAGCAGCCTGTATTTCTTTTGAGGCTGCCTGTTGGTTTTTCTTTGAATCCCGGACAATTCTTCTGTCAGTTATGGCTGCAATCTTTCTTGGTCTACCTGACCTTGGCTTGGTATCAAGAGATCCCTGAACTTTCCACTTCTTAATAGGTGATTTAACAGTACTGATTGGCATATTCAAGGCTTTGGGCATCTTTTTATGTCCTTTTCCATCTTTATAAAGTTCCATTACCTTGTTACGCAGGACTTTTGACAGTTCTTTTCTGATCCCCCATGGCTCAGTATGTAGCCTAGTCAGTGCTTCCACGTAAGAGCTAACAAACTCATTGACTATTTATACCCTGACACTAATTGCAATTTAAAAAGCCACAGATGAGGGACATTAACCTCTAATTGGCACTGTAACCCGTGTGTGTCACCTTGTGTGTCTGTACCAAGGACAAACATTCCAGGGGAGGGAAACTTCTGATCCGGGCAATTTGGGTGATTTCTGTTATCATTATGATTTAAAAAGGAGACAAACAACTATTTAATAAGAAATGTCTTCATATGATCATCATCCTTCAATAAAAGAGCATTTTTTGGCATGATCAGTCATATTTTCAATACCAATGCCAAAATTTCACAATTTCTGCCAGGGTATGTAAACGTTTGAGCACAACTATATAGGGATAGGGTTACATTCATGACAGCTGTGATCATGAATGATCTGTGATTGGCTACAGCTAATCACATGGTACAGGGTGCTGTGATTGGCCCGGGTACCATGTGACAGCTGTGGGCCAATCACAGCCTAGAAAACAGCTTTGTTGACACTGATCATGTGATTGCATAGCAAAGTACTGGAATCAGCATTCTGCTGTGTCCGGTAGACAGGTCGTGATCATACGTGATCCAGCCCACCGTGCCGCCCACCTGCAGTAAAAGTACTGTGGGCGATTGGCAAGTGGTTCAAGTTTTAAATTTGTTTTTATTTTTTTTGTAAGAAATACCGTAAAAATTTTAAAGTGAGTCACTGTTAATTTCACAAATTGTAAAAAAGATGGGAGCGCCACACTAGTTTGAACAGTTCTTGGCAACATCAATGTATTTCCGGAGCTCAACACTCCCCCTTCATCAGGGCTAAAATCTACTCTTGCATATGCATGTATTTCGGTCTTTTCTATCTTCCCGTGTCTCATTTTTGGACCCCTCCCCCGAGTTTTACATACTCTTTGGATTGTCCCCCTTTTGTGGCTGACTTTTATGGTGACTTGGTGGCTTTTATTGGAATAAATTTATATATGAACCTCTTAGAAGTGATGTGGTGCCTCATATCAATTTTTGCTCCATTACACTACAAGCCAGGGAGGCCATGGAGATCCTCGGGGGTGGAGCAGCAACCTGTCCAGGAGCTAGATTATTGACATCAACCTCAATACTTTAGGCTAGCAATGCCAATAAGATAACCTTACCGGTCCAGCTCTATTATTCCACTTTCCTCAACTAATTTCTTTGATGGTGACCCTTTAAATAGTGTGGCACAGGAGCAGTGAGGTAAGGCTGAAGGTTTTTACCTTAATGCGTTCTATGCATTAAGGTAAAAAAACTTCAGTATGAAGCCCCCCCCCCAGCCCCCCTTATACTTACCTGAGCCTGATCTTGACCCAGCGATGTGCACAAGAGTAGAGGCTGTCCCGGTTCTCTCCGTCCTCATTGGCTCAGACACAGCAGCAGGAGCCATTGGCACAGCCAATGAGGAGAGAGCTGGGGGTAGGGCTGAGGCGTGCTCTGTGTGTCTATAGACACACAGAGCCTGCTTAGGAGCAAGCCCACACCAGTGCCCCCATAGCAAGAGGAGCCAGGAGCGCTGGCCAGGGACCCAAGAAGAAGAGGATTGAGGCTGCTCTGTGCAGGGCTGTGGAGAAGGGGGTACCCCAGTCCTCCTGTACGGGGCCCAGGCAGCTGGGTGAATTTGATGTGGGCAGGGAGGGTAATCGGCATGATGGGGGGGAGGTCAATTACTGGAACCGATCCCCTGTATGGCTCCCTCTGCAGGAGCTGAAAGCTGAATTCTTCTTCGCTCCCTCCTGCTGGCTTTCAGCTGCTGCAGAGAAAACCATACAGGGGATCGATTCCAGTAATTGCCCCCCACCGTGCCAATCACCCTCCCTGTGAAGTATATGTTTCCCCCTGCTGCCTAGACCCCTTTGTGTGTCTCCCCCCCCCCCCCCCAGTGCTGCTGGCTGCTTCCCTCTCTTTCCCACCCGCAGCTGCAATCACAAAATATGAACGTTCAGGATGGAGAGTGGGGGAAGGGTCCGGTAACAATGTCACATTTACCATTCTCTTCCTTTCCTGAATGAACACAATGAGTGATTGGTATCGATCACTCACTGTGTTCATTCATAACTGAAGCATAGTAAACCGTTTTTTTTTTGGGGGGGGGGGGCCCTGTCAGGTTGGCTGTATGGTGGGGCCCCATGGTTTCTAACAGCAGCCATGGCTCTGTGCAAACTATCGCACAGAGCAGGCAAGTATCAATCAAATGTTAACAACCACTTTAATTGCAGCTAAATCTTTGTATACACATTATACATACTGGACTAGTAGTGTAAAGTCATTGACCATATGCACTAACTTGTTTGTAACATTGTAAAACTATTTAAAAAATCCATCTTCCATTGCGTAGAACTGCTTTTAGATTTTTTTTTTTAATCATGACAGGGTTACTTTAACATGTCAAAGCTTATAAAAGAGTTTAATGATTTGGTTTAGCTCCACTTTAATGTAAGTTTTTGTTAAGTTCACAAATTAGGACATGGAGCCGAGTGTCTGCTTGTCGGAGGTATGAGATATCTCCAGCCTCTGTTCCTATCTAATCTAATTTTGATGGTTAATTCACAACGTAAAATAATATTATTGAAAGCGCCTTGTAATTGCCTCAAATTGTTAATGGCCTAATTTTAAACTGCCATTTAAGTCGCAGCGTACGACTTGGAAGGTAATGGAGTCCTGCTGGTCTGCAGCCATTTTAGCGACATGCTGGAGATCGTTTTTTAATCCTGAGCCGGCAGGAGCCGCGCTCTCCCAGGGCTAATGCAAAATGCATTAACAATTAAAGGCCACTGGACCGGCTTGCAACTGCCACATTGTCAGCTCCCCATTGAAAACGGCAACGCTTGTGCGACTTTATTTGTCACACTCGGGGAAAAAAGGTAAAAGCATTCTTTCTGCTCGTCACGTCGGAAATTGTATACAGGCAATGGAGTTCTTGTTCCTTACACGGGCGCCGCGGGACCAAACGTACGCTAGATTGTGTTTTACCATTAAACAGGGAGAAAATGTTTTTCTGCTTTTCTTATCCAACAAAAACTTGACATTTTGCTTTATCTACACTCTGAGAAATTAAAGAAATACATTAGGAAATATTTGTGGTTAAAACGATCACTAAACAAAACCGAATTTTAAACTCTGCAATCCTTTCTGTAAAAAAAAAATAAATTTTGTTTATTTGTTTATTATGGCATCTCTGTTCTGTCCGGGTACATGAGCAGAGATTAGCATTTTTGCTTCTGTGTGCAGACGCTCCTCCATCTCTTCAAGGTACACACATAGAAGGAGCTAGGTTTGTTTTGGTTAAACTGGACCTTCACCCCAAAAAATATATATTTACTAATGCCTCCCCCCCTCCCCCACCCCCTCACATTTGGATATTATTTTTTTTTTATCTTCCTAAAGTGTCTGTTCTGCAGTGTGAAAATGATGTTTCCACCCCGCACTCCAGGACTCCAGGGCTTCGGCACATATACATGGGATTCCCCACATGTGCGAAGACGGTATGGAATTCCCAATCCTTGGTGTCTACATGCATGACCTGATGTCCCACAGGCCTGCCAAGACCCAAAGGCCGGGCAGAGCGCTTTGGCACCTCTGCACAGACACCGGACCAAAAAAGCTGGTGGTGCCAGGAGGGGAGAGGCAAAAGATAAAGGGGACTGAAGTTCATTTTTAATATCTTGCATTGTTATAAAAGGTCATCTCATTGATCAAACTAACGCCAGTTTCAACTGAACGAATTTTGGATGGTTTCTGATGCCCTGTGGGTACCCTCGAAGAAACAGAGCAAAGAAAATTCCAATCAGATGCAGCAGCTGTTTGGTTATTCTGAGAGCTGCAGGTGCTGCCAGTCGGAATACAATAGCGATCAATGCACATTCGTCCATCTGAGCTGTAGAGCGTGGATGGAGGAATCTGTTAGATTTTTTCCGTGCAGGGCCAGCTTTACCAGCTTTGGTAAGGTCTCTCAAATGAATCAAAAGCCCCCCAGGTGAGGAGGATAGTGGTTTTACGCAAAATCCAACTATATAAGCAGTAGTGAGCATGCCACACACATAAAACAAAGCGTCCAAAGTGGTATTTTATTAGATATTCAGTAGAATATTAGATATTATATTAGAAATGCAGCATGTTTCAAGGGTTCAAACACTCAAACCCTCCATGCTGCAAATCACTGCTGGTGGTTAGGCTCTTACTACAAAGTTATCACAATTATTATTGTTAATCCAATTCAGTTTGGATTCATCTTTTTTTCTTTTTCTTTTTGAGGTTTATGCTTGAGATTTACAACAAAGATCCAATTGGGCATTCCCTGGCTCAAAAGAACACGAATTTAACAACTTAAAGTCCTAAATGCACTCCGATCATCCTATCCACCTTAGAATAGACCCGAGTAATGTGACTTTGGACAAATGCATCTTCTGGGATACTGACCCCCTTCCCACCTTCACCATGGCATACTAAAATTAAGTCGAGGTGCTTGAGTCTCGAGAAACAGTAGTGGAGGGGGAATTGAGCCAAATATTCCAAACTTTTGAAATTTTTTTCTTACAGCCCCTAGACTCATATGCAAATTTATAAAGAGGCATAGCTGAGTTAACCAAGTACTTCCAGTAACCGTGAGTAGGGGCTAAAGAAGACTCTCACTTAAACCTTTCTAGCGTAAAATAGGAGAAGATCTAGTAGGCTCCTGAGTGCCCTTGTAGGGACCAGCAAGTTAACCAATTCCAAAATACAAATATCTACTGTTAATGGTATCGGGACAGTCTTTAGGGTGAAAATAAAATGCGTCAGTCAACCCAATATGTCTGGATAGCCAAAAAAATCCAGAATACATAGGTGAAATCAGCCGGGTCAGCCGTACATCTCCAACATCTCTAGAAAATAAATGGGTAAATTCTGTACAATCTGTGAAGGGCAAAGTAAATCCTATGGAGGATTTTAAATTGAATCAATCGGTCTCTAGCAGATACCAACTGTGAAATGGGATAATCCCAAATATGCTCCCAGTCCTTGTTATCCCATGCTGGGACCTCTTCTCACCACTTTGCAAGTAATCCATCTAACCCTTCTTGTATAGAGGGCAATAGGGCATTATAAGAGTTCAGACGTATTTAATGTGATATAAGACTCAAGCCCCGATGAAGAGATATTGTTCAAACCAAGGGCGCACTGACAACTCATGGGGCCCCCGGGCAATAGGGGATCATGGGGCCCCTGTGTCCTTGCCCAAAGTCAAAAAAGCCTATGAAAAAGGTACCAGGGGCATCTCATGGGGCCCCCTACTGACCCCAGGCCCTCGGGCAGTGCCTGAGTTTCCAAATGGTCAGTCCGCCCCTGGTTCAAACCATTGAAAGGTGTTGGCGTTTTTATTCTACTAGATATCTAATACAATACCACCTTGGACTCTTTGACGTGTGTGTGTGGCCCTGTCTCTACCTCTCATATAGTTGGACTCCGTCATGTTATGAATAGGCAGGTCTGAACGTGGAAAATCTCATCCCATGATGCGACAGTCAGCTTCAAAGAAACTTAAAAAGTCTCCATTAACTGTATTTGGTAGCCAAATGACTGGATATAATGTTAAACATATAGGAAATTTGGTAAATACCTTACATTATTATGGTGTTTTCTGTGCCCAAGTCAGGTACATGGGCACAAATGTGAATTTCTGTCGCTCTACATTTTACTTTGTATGGATAGTATGAATGCTCACATAGTGAAAAAGGAACAAAGACAAACTGCGTGAGGATATCAGGCAAAAAGGTCGTGTTTACTAAGAGGAACAAGCAAAACTAAGGACTCATTTCCCATTTTGGTAAAATGCACTAGAGTTCATTGCGAAGATGAAATTAATGTGGGAAAAAGTGACAATATCTCACTTCTTGTGCTCTCTCCCCCCTCCTTACTCCTGAAATCAGCCATGCTGGCAACCCAGGGGGAGTGGTGACATCACTCAGTTGGTGACAATGTTCTGGCTGACAAGAAACACTGTAACAAGGGAGCAGATTACATGCTCTCCCACACCTGTTACCTGCACATAGATGCCACCTGTCCCAGATTTGCCCAGACAGTCCTACATCTTGGCCCTCTTTCCTACCAATGCTGTGTCTTGGGCTGTGTCCTGGGATCACCATGTAGGGATCTGCTGCCCTCTACTGTCTCTAAGTGGCTGTGCTGCTTAATGCACACAAAGTTTTTTTATGTACATCACTTCCTGTCTCTGTGTGGTTGGGTGGAAACTCCAGAAGAAAAAAGTAAAGAGAGAGAGAGTCCCCATATCCCTATGGAAGAACTGTTGCTAACCCAGATCAGAATTATATATTAGCCAAGTTTTTTTATATTTAACCTCCCTGGCGGTATTCCCGAGTGTAGCTCGGGGTAAAGTTTCTGTACCAAAAGCGGTAACCCCGAGCTACACTCGGGCTTACCATGCGGCGCTGCATAGGGAGTCCCTGCAGCACTTACCTTGTCCTTCGCTCTCACGATGTGTCCCCTGCAGCGTCCCCGGCCATCTCCTTCGGCCAATGCCGGCATCCGGCTCCTGTGTTCCGGTCCCTGTGACGTCGGGACGTATGGGCGCCGGCGGGAAATTTGAAAATTTTAAAAAAATCTAATTTTTTTCAAAACGATTTTACATAGTAAAACATTGCTGTTTCAACCCATTTCACATACATTTTGTCCCTAGTGCTTTGTCCTGTCTCCTGTCTGCATTTTGACTGTTCTTTCTGCCTGGAAACTTAGAAAAGTCCATGGTGTCCAAAAAGCGTCCCTTTAGGTCAAAAGCGGGTATAGATCAGCTAGAGAACAGCGATAGTAAATCAGAACCACTTGCAGAATTGAGTGATAATGATTTGTGGAGAAATTCGTCATCAGACACTGAAAACAATTTTGCGACTTTGCTCAGCGATGTGCGAACTTGGCGCTATATTTCAAATTTCAGTGTTTTTGGTTTGATTATATTATTGAATTAAATGTATTATTATTATATTATTATTTTTTATGATTATTTATTAAATTATAATTTATGATTTCGTGTTTCAAATTTTATCATACCCGGGATGTTTACTAGACTCTTGTTCGGACAGATTTCAGTGAGTTATTCCTAAATATTACAGCCTACAGTAAAAAAACTACATATTTCCATGCAAAAAAATGGTACCGCTTTCAGCACCAAAAATCTGAAATAATCATACCGCCAGGGAGGTTAATAGTTTATTAGCATTGCACATACCTTCTGGGTGTTTATGTGAATATATTTAAAGACAGCTGACAGAGTATATCTACCCCCTTGTTATCTCACATGCACTATACCAGATAGCGTGAATCTGTGATATGGTGTGCATGTGCAGTGGTCACTTTGGGCATTATAAGAGTTCAGACCAGGGGCGGACTGACAACTCATGGGGCCCCCGGGCAATAGGGGATCATGGGGCCCCTGTGTCCTTGCCCAAACTCAAAAAAGCATATGAAAAAGGTACCAGGGGCATCTCATAGGGCCCCCTACTGACCCCAGGCCCACGGGCAGTGCCCGAGTTTCCAAATGGTCACTCCGCCCCTGGTTCAGACATATCTAAGGTGATATAAGACTCAAGCCCTGATGAAGGGATATTGTTCAAACCATTGAAAGGTGTTGGCTTTTTTATTCTACTAGATATCTAATAAAATACCACCTTGGACACTTTGACCTATGTGATATGGTGTGCGTGTGCAGTGGTCACCTTGCTGTATGTTAGTAGGTGAACCTGTTTATTGCAATAGCATTTATATGCAGCTCCTGCTATTTTAGTTTGTCGGTCATCTGTATCCTGCAACCAACAGCTGGTCCTGCCCGCTCCATCGGCCCTCATGTCACTCTGTGCGCTTACACCTCCTGTCTACCAGGGGATTTGGACAAGAGGTACAAGAAAAACCTCTTCTCCAACTCAAGCTCTATCAGGTACTTTAAAAATACTGAAAACAACTTGTACTTATATAGGATAATAATGGCTGGGTTCACATTCTACTTTAAGAAACTGGGGACCTACCTGCTCTTCCAAAACCTTGTTGTTCCATGTGTCCAGGCCTGCAGATTTTTGCACATCCACCCTATGCCACAGAAAAGCAGTTGATGATGGCGATCCTAAGGGCATCAGAGGTCTCCAGCGCAAAGTGAGTGGTATGTCCATTGGCTGTGAAGGCTGAACATTACAGTTGGAGGAATGTAAAGGTTGAGGTATGGATTAACAACATTACCAATTCCCAGTAAGTGAGTGTATTGACTACCAGGCATCTGTGCGTTATGTGTACCCTCTACAATAATCAATAAAGCGCAGCCGTGAGACATGAGGAATCTGCATTAAACATCAGACGCCACACTCTTATTTCTTCTCATTTAATACAACAATGCCCGTCTGAATGGCCATTGTACCTGCGTATTAGTGTTCGGCTCCCTTCCAGCACGCCCTGGCGAGTCCATCCAGCCAGCGGGTGAATGGCGCACACAGTCACTCAGCAGATAGGAGATGGAGGAAGGATAATGAATACGGGAAATTGTAAGGCCACTAGCTTTTAGAAATCAATGAATACACGAACAGCAATCCTGAACGAGGTCTTCAAGGGTCTAGTTAAGCCGAAGAGGACAAATTTACTCATTGTGCTCATATACTAAGTGCCCGTCTTCCAGATGGATCATTCTGTACACAAATACACAAACATTGTTTGCTCTCTGCAGGAGCAAACCGTGGCATGTTTTCAGCAAGCGTTGGGGAGTTATTCCTTCTGAAGTTAATATGACTATCTGTTCTGAATGGGAATTTCATTTTTTTAACTCATTTGCTCTGTCCTAATTTAATCATTATTATTTAGTTTTGTCAGGGCTCCCTGTAGTGGGTATCTGTATGCCAGACAGCATAGTAAGCACGTGGCTGAATGTCATCTGTAAGATAAACCAAGAGAAGCCTCCCATGTTTGGGCAGATCTGTTCGCCCAAGTCTCTACTTCATGGTTGTTGTTTGTATGATTGGCAGACAGAGTGATGGCCAAAACAGATAACCATATTGACAAAAGTATTGGGATACCCCTCCAAATCATTGGATTCAGGTGTTCCAATCACCTCCATGGCCACATGTGTATAACATCAAGCACCTAGGGCATGCAGACTGCTTCTACAAATATTTGTGAAAGAATGGGTCGCTCTCAGGAGCTCAGTGAATGAATGCATGGTACCACGATAGGTTGCTACCTGTGCAATTCGTGATATTTCCTTGGTACTAAATATTCCACTGTCAACTGTTAGTGGGATTATACCAAAGTGGAAGCAAATGGGAACAGCAATTCAGCCACGAATTGGTAGTCCACGTAAAATGACAGCGGGGTCAGCACATGCTGAAGCACACAGAGGGCAGAAGTTGACAACTGTCTGCAGAGTCAATAGCTAAAGACCTCCAAACTCCATGTGGCTTTCAGATTAGCACAACAACAGTGCATAGAGAGCTTCATAGAATGGGTTTCCATGGCCGAGCAGCTCCATCCAAGCCTTACATCACCAAATGTAATGCAAAGTGTCGGATGCAGTGGTGTAAAGCTTGCCGCCACTGGACTCTAAGCAGTGGAGACATGTTCTCTGGAGTGACCAATCACGCTTCTCTGTCTGGCAATTTGATGGATGTGTCTGAGTTTGGCAGTTGCCAAGAAAATGGTACTTGCTTGACTGCATTGTGCCAAGTGTAAAGTTTGGTGGAGGGGGGATTATGGTGTGGGGTTGTTTGTCAGGGGTTGGACTTGGCCCCCTAGTTTCACTGAAGGGAACTCTTAAGGTGTCAGCATATCAAGACATTTTGGACAATTTCATGCTCTCAACTTTGTGGGAAGAGTTTAGGGATGGCCCTTTCATGTTCCAACATGATTGCACACAGGTGTACAAAGCAAGGTCCATAAAGACATGGATGAGCGAGTTTGGGGTGGAAGAACTTGACTGGCCTGCAGAGTCCTGATCTCAACCTGATAGAACACCTTTGGGATGAATTAGAGCGGAGACTGCGAGCCAGGCCTCCTCCCCCGACATCAGTACCTGACCTCACAAATGCACTTCTGGAAGAATGGTCAAACCTTCCCATAGACACCCTCCTAAACCTTGTGGATGGCCTTCCCAGAAGAGTTGAAGCTGTTATAGCTGCAAAGGGTGGGGCCAACTCAATATTGAAACCTACGGACTAAGACTGGAGGGCCATTAAAGTTCATGATGTAGGTACCAGCATAATGATAACCAAGCCTGATAGGATCCAGAAGACTGATGGTTTTGTTTGATAAATACTAGAAGAGTGATAGCAAAGTCTAATACAGTGGGTATCAAAAAAGTTATTGCTAAGTCTGATATGTGCCAGAAGAGTGATGACCAAGTCTGAGAGGTATCAGAGGATTGATGACCAAGTCTGGTAGGCACCAGAAGAGTGAAGACTATGCTTAAGAGGTACCAGAAGAGCTAAGACCAAATCTATCAGACTTAGTACCAGTAGAATGATGGCCAATTCTGGTAGGTAACAGAAGAGAGATGGCTTAGTCTGACAGATACCAGAAGTGTGATGAATACATGCCAAAAAAGTGATTAACAAGTCTAAAAGATACCAGAAGAAAGATGTCCTAGTTAGGTCTGTCTTAATGCATGGGCAGCCCTGGGCACTGCCCAGGGGCCCCAGGTGCATTGGGACCCCATGATAATCTTTCATTACATCATACTTGCCAACTGTTCTGGATTTACCTAAGCTGTCCCAGGGTGACCTGGGCAGCATCCTAGAACCTGTACTGTGCCCTCCTGATCCCAGTATTGTGCACTTCTGCCTCCTCCCATACTGTGCCCTGTGTGCTGATTAGTCTTTTATTTATGGCATGTTTTATTATGGTTTAAAATCAATTTTATTAAAAGTACTAATAAATATATGTTTAATTCTATTAACCATTTATACTTATGCTGGTAGGGACCCCAGTGCATTACTTTGCCCAGGGGCCCATGATGCTATTTAGACGGGCCTGGTCTTTCTAATGTGTAGCAGCAGGGTGATGGCCGACTTGGAAAGCTACCAGCAAAGTAATGATATGTATGACAGGTACCAGCAGAGTGATGGCCAAGTCTGATAGCTACTACCAGAGTGATAGCCAAGTCTGTTAGCTACTACCAGAGTGATGGCCAAGTCTGCTAGCTACTACCAGAGTGATGGCCAAGTCTGCTAGCTACTACCAGAGTGATGGCCAAGTCTGCTAGCTACTACCAGAGTGATGGCCAAGTCTTAGAGGTACCAGAAGAGGGATGCAAAAATTTGGTATGTACCAGCAGAGTGATTGCCAAGTCTGATAGGTACAGGCATACTGATGTCAAAGTCTAATAGGTACTATCGGTTTAATCTGCAATCCTGTAGATAACAGAAGAGTAATGGCCAAAACTGAAAGGTACTAGCGGAGTTATAGCGGAGTCTAATAGGCACCAAAAGAGTGATGGCTAAGTCTAATACTTACCAGCAGGGTGATGGCAAAGTCAGATACATACCAGAAGAGTAATGGCCAAGGCTGAGAGATACCATCAGAGTAATGGCCAACTCTGAAAGGTACCAGAGGAGAAAGTGGCAAGTCTGATGGATACCTGCAAAGTGATGGCCAGGTCTTTATAGGTACAAGTAGAGTGATGGCCAAGTCTAATGGGTAGCAGCACAGTATTGGACAATCCCGATAGGTGTCAGCAGAGTGATGGCCAAGTCTGATAGACAACAGCAGAACAGGAAATGCAAAGACTGATGGGTACTAGAAGACTGATGGATAAGTCTGATAAGTATGAAAGGTCTGGACAGATACTGACCAACTATATCAATGTATGTGTTTGTGTGAGAGCTGAGCACACATGACAATATAGCTCTTAAGTGATTGTATCATCAGTGTGAGCCATTTGATATGCAGGCAATATCTCTTGGTTGGTCCTGTATGAAGTCAAATGCTATTAACAAAGTAGATGAAAAACCCTAAATGAATGACACTCAAGCTGGCCATACATTATACAATTTTCTCATTCAGTTTCTTTTTAGATTTAGTGAATAATGAGGATTGGTATAGCCAGCACTCATCTTCCCGAATAGTAAACTTTATTTAATGAATAAAATGTGCATATAAAATTTTTACGCATTTCGGAAATAAGCCTTAGTCATAGCCATGCTAAGGCTTATTGCCGAAACGCGTAAAAATGTTATATGCACATTTTACTCATTAAATAAAGTTTACTATTCAGGAAGACGAGTGCCGGCAATACCAATCCTTATTATTCAATTGCATCTGTGCTGGCAAGACACACAGAGCCAGAGCACCAACATTCCACCTCCGTAGGGATTATCTCTGGGTGTAGCTCCTACTTGTTCACATTTTTTTAGATTTACCTTCACTTATGTAGTGCAAGGGTTTGCCTGATTGCATACAAAGGGAAAGTGTTTAGGTTTGACCTCACATTATGTGGTTTTGGTAAATCTAAAGGAAAATTGTACAAAAAAAATTGTATAACGTGTTGGCAGTCTTAGTTTGCTAAAGCATTGTCTATCATAAACAGTTGTCATATTTATTCATATATCACTTGTTTTAAACCCATCAGAAACCCATGTGACAGGGTGACAACACAGGAGCACAAGTGGGTGAAAAATCAAAGCGTAGTCACCCTATAACAGAAACAAGGACTTTTAAGGCAGGATCACCTGAGGTTATTTTGTTGAAAGTTTATATAAATCTAAATGCATTGCCAATCATATAAACAGTTCTATTTCTGCATGATTGTCATAGCGCAACCACAACTGTCAGCGCAACAGATGGAGGCTATATTGATGACAAACCTTCAGTCTGTAGTACTTGTCTCCTTTAAATAATCACGACTATCAAATGAGATCAAATGGTTCATTTTTTTCATTAAAAAAGAAAGAGAAAAATCAATTAACACACATTGAACACGCTTAGCGGAAAAGAGCCGTGTTGGGTCAGAGTTGTGGGGGGGGGGGGGAGGGAACTTCTTTTTGTTGCGGAGGATTATTATGTTACAATATGTAAATAGGGAACACTGGCTCTTTGTAAAGGCTTTCCTAATTGAAACATATGATGAGGAACA
Source organism: Staurois parvus (assembly GCF_062004578.1). Taxonomy (NCBI): domain Eukaryota; kingdom Metazoa; phylum Chordata; class Amphibia; order Anura; family Ranidae; genus Staurois; species Staurois parvus. The sequence continues at coordinate 1,279,442 of NW_028318049.1, forward strand.
ATGTATGTCGCGGAGAGGGCAGAGCTTGTACACAAGAGGCTAAGGTGATCAATTAAGAAATTAAGTATTCTTTCACCACATGGGAGAACATCCATTTTATTTTAATAATAGTGCCATCAGCTCATTTTCAGGGATTCTGTAGCCACTTTAGCCTGGTCCTCACATCAAAGGATCCTGGGCCAGCTCGGATTCGGAGGCAGAAAAGGCCCTGCTAATTTAGACCCCTTAATGTGTTTTGCTAAAAAGACGACTTCAATTAAATGAATTCTATAGCCTGGGAGAAATAAAAGGGGAACAAGTATGTGTCTGGCAGGAATAATTTCTCATTAAATCAATAGCTGACATTCATTCCATCTTACATCTGCGCCTAAATGTTGAGAAGGAGGACAGGACGAGGGAGACGGGGAGAGGGAAAAATCCACCATCAAAGAGGGGGGAATGGGTTAAATTGAGGCAGAGGTTTAATTAAAATATTAGAGGGGAGAAAATAGGTCTTTGATATGCTGCTAAACATTTGGTTGAACATGCCACTTGTGAAATTGAGAGTGATTATGATTTCATTAAGGAGAGCTGTAATTAGAGCAGATTTAGATGAAATAGTTGTAAAATGTTACGCCGCAATGCGAGGTGTAGTGGTCGCTCATCAATTTCAGGACATGTCAGATGGTGATAAGTGAACCAAGCAAAGTTTAGTTTGCTGGGCGTTCACTGAACACGTATAAAAATCTGCAAACCCTGAACATTGCATTAACCTCCTTGAAGTCTATGGGAGCTGAATCGTAATTTTTCTCGCATTTTTCAGGACTTATTTGCAGGTTTTTTTGTAAAACAAGAGCTTGGAGAGCTGAGCACCGCCATGCTGACACGTTACATAATTAGTCTGGCTGAAAAAAGACAAAAGTCCATCCAGTTCATCCATTAAAAAAAAAAAAGTTATAATCCTACACCCACAATTGATCCAGAGGAAAGCAAAAAAACCCAGCAAAGCATGATCCAATTTGCTCCTGCAGGGGAAAAAATTCCTTCCTGATCCCCCGAGAGGCAATCAGATATTCCCTGGATCAACTTTACCTATAAATGTTAGTATCCAGTTATATTCTGTGTATCTTGGAAAGAATCCAGGACTTTTTTAAAGCAATCCACTGAGCTGGCCAGAACCAACTACAGGACTATTCCTTGTGTAGCCATTAATTTTATTCCTCTAGGCCTGGCTTAAATCATTCAACATTTTGTTCTGTGCAGTAAAGTGAATCCTTTCTTGTCCTATATAAGAATAAAATCAGGCTTACAGTGGCATCGCCTGCTTGTAGCACCTCGGCCATCATGATTTACTGATATATAGTTATAGATAGTCTGGCTGAAAAAAAGACAAAAGTCCATCCAGTTCAACCCAAAAAAAGTTATAATCCTATACCCACAGTTGATCCAGAGGAAGGCAAAAAAACCCAGCAAAGCATGATCCAATTTGCTCCTGCAGATGAAAAAATTCCTTCCTGATCCCCCGAGAGGCAATCGGATATTCTCTGGATCAACTTTACCTATAAATGTTAGTATCCAGTTATATTCTGTGTATCTAGGAAAGAATCCAGGACTTTTTTTTAAAGCAATCCACTGAGCTGGCCAGAACCATCTCTTGAGGGAGTCTATTCCACATTTTCACAGCTCTTACTGTGAAGAAACCTTTCTGTGTTTCGATATTAAATTTATTTTCCTCCAGACGTAAAGAGCTCCCCCTTGTCCTCTGTGATGACCTCAGGGTGAATAACTCTACACCGAGTTCACTATATGAGACGAAGCAATATAGAATTTGAACAAATTACTGTTCAGTGAGGAGGAGGTCCTTTATTAAGACTTAAAGGGCAACATTAAAAATACACAATTCTTTTAACCACTTCAATACCGGGCACTTTCATCCCCTTCTTGCCCAGACCAATTTTCAGCTTTCAGTGCTGTCACACTTTGCGGGGTCATGCAATACTGTACCCATATGAAATTTTCATCATTTTTTGAGACAGTGCTTTCTTTTTAATCACCACTGGGTTTTTATTTTTTGCTGAAAATACAAACATTTTGAAAAAGAAAAAAAAAATTTCTTAGTTTCTGTTATAAAATTTTGCAAATAACTAATTTTCCTTCTTCACTGATCTGCTCTCATGAGGCTGCCCTGATGGGCCCTGATGAGGAGGCTCTGATGAGGCTGCACTGATAAGGATGCACTGATGGGCACTGATGGTGACATTGATGAGTGCTGACAGGTGCCAATGACGGCACTGATAAGCTGCACTGATGGGCACTGATAAGCTGCACTGATGAGGAGGCTCTGATGAGGCTGCACTGATGAGGACGCACTGATGGGCACTGATAGGTGGAATTGATGAGCACTGACAGGCGCTAATGATGGGCACTAATAAGCTGCACTGATGGGCACTGATAGGCTGCACTGATGGGCACTGATGAGGCTGCACTGATGAGGAGGCTCTGATGAGGCTGTACTGATAAGAACGCACTGATGGGCACTGATAGGTGGCATTGATGAGCACTGACAGGTGCTAATGATGGCACTGATGTGCTCCACTGATGGGCACTAATAAGCTGCACTTATGGGCACTGATGAGGCTGCACTGATGAGGAGGCTCTGATGAGGCTGTACTGATAAGAACGCACTGATGGGCACTGATAGGTGGCATTGATGAGCGCTGACAGGTGCTAATGATAGACACTGATGTGCTCCACTGATGGGCACTGATGAGGAGGCTGCACTGATGAGGAGGCTGCACTGATGAGGCTGCACTGATGAGGCTGCACTGATAAAGACGCACTGATGGGCACTGATAGGTGGCATTGATGAGCACTGACAGGTGCTAATGATGGGCACTGATGTGCTGCACTGATGGGCACTAATAAGCTGCACTGCTGGGCACGGATTAGCACTGATGGGGTTGCACTGATAATCAGGGCACTGATTATCAGTGTAAAGGTGTGCTGCCATAATTGCCGATTATTGGCTCCATACAGTGTCTATAGACGCCCTCCCAGAACTAGATGACCGCGCCGTAGCCATCTTTCGGCTATGATGTGGTCGGGAAGTGGCTAAATAACATGCCTGGGAAATGCCTTAGGCCCTGTTACACTTGTACGATTTAATCCGCATTGCCCAACACGTGTTCATGTACAAGAGGATTGGTATTGTGTGACATGGGTCCTGCTAACAACAGCGCTGTCATGTGTTGGGTTTTTGGCCCCATAGACTTCCATTTTCTCTTAAAGTACAACTAAAGGCAAAGCTTTTTTTTCGATCTGAATGGAGTGGACATGGATTAGAGCGCCCATAGGTTGTTATTGCTGTCTGTGCTCCCATAAGAAGGATTCGCCCTCTCTATTTGTCCTGTTTAACATTATCATTGAAATTGAAAGCAAAAGAAAATCCTAATATTTGGGTTGTCTCCAGCAAAGTAAAAGAGGAGAAATCTTCCAAAGGGGACAGTAGTTCTGGTGACCTGGGGGTCCCCAGATATTTGCAAGTATTTCTTCTCATTTCCTGTTTGGGCTATGGGACAGGAAGTGAAGGGAAATCTCCCCAATGGGACATAGATGGCAAAAAATAAACTGACAGGAGTTACAACCCTCTCTTACTCTATCCAAAGTGAAAAAAAAAAAAAGTTTTGTCAATAGTTCTACTTTAAAGCTGTTGTGGGAAAAAATAAAAATGCCAACTTTTTTGTTATAATAAAATGTAACATTGTTAGGTTATTAAAGTGTATGTAAGCACTGAAAATGAACTTCTATTTGCTTCCTTTTGGTATGATAAATATACAGTACGGCTTGGTTCACATCAGTGTGGGTGGTGCCGCCGAGGGACCCCCACAAATACCTGCAACCGCACCACCCACACAGAGGAATGCGGGACCCCCACAAATACCTGCAACCGCACCACCCACACAGAGGAATGCGGGACCCCCACAAATACCTGCAACCGCACCACCCACACAGAGGAATGCGGGACCCCCACAAATACCTGCAACCGCACCACCCACACAGAGGAATGCGGGACCCGCACAAATACCTGCAGCCGCACAACCCACACAGAGGAATGATGGACCCGCACAAATACCTGCAGCCGCACCACCCACACAGAGGAATGTGGACCTGCAGCCACACCACCCATACGGAGGAATGCGGGACCCGCACAAATACCTGCAGCCGCACCACCCACACAGAGGAATGCGGGACCCGCACAAATACCTGCAGCCGCCCCACCCACACAGAGGAATGCGGGACCCGCACAAATACCTGCAGCCGCACCACCCACACAGAGGAATGTGGACCTGCAGCCACACCACCCATACGGAGGAATGCGGGACCCGCACAAATACCTGCAGCCGCACCACCCACACAGAAGAATGATGGACCCCCACAAATGCCTGCAGCCGCACCACACACACACAGAGGAATGCGGGACCCGCACAAATACCTGCAGCCGCACCACCCACACAGAGGAATGAGGAACCTGCACCAGGGGCGGACTGACAACTCATGGGGCCCCCGGGCAATAGGGGATCATGGGGCCCCTGTGTCCTTGCCCAAACTCAAAAAAGCCTATGAAAAAGGTACCAGGGGCATCTCATGGGGCCCCCTACTGACCCCGGGCCCTCGGGCAGTGCCCGAGTTTCCAAATGGTAAGTCCGCCCCTGACCCACACAAATACCTGCAGCTGCACCACCCACACAGAGGAATGAGGGACTCACACAAATACCTGCAGCCACACTGACCACTCAGAGGAATGAGGGACCCATTAATTCTAATGGCACACTGCCTGCACTGAAGATCACAACCATACTGGAAACCTCGGTTCCCGTGCGGGCTGCGATTTCCCAAGTGGTGCAGGGACTTTTTCCCTGCGTGTCCCGGGGCATGGGAGTTCATTCAGATTAATGGGCTCTCGTGCCTGTGCAAATCGTGGCCCGCACGGCCGCACAGATCTGAACCAGGGCTAAAGCTGCTTTGTTATATCTGCTCAATAACTGTAAAAAAAAAAAAACACAACCTGTTGATCATATCAGAAATTCAGACCCGTCATGTGTCCAGTGTTCTCAACCTGTGTTGTCTTAAAGCAGAACTTCACTCTCTCAATCAATATTGACTATTTTAATCCTTATGCTGCTAGAATTAGTAAAGAGATAGAAAAGTATATCATATTTATTGTTTTACATTTATTAAAGCGGAACTTTACTCATGAAAAATTGATCAAAAATAATGTTCTTTAGCAAGGAACATCCATTCCACACTAATAATTATGCCACCAAAACTAGTGTGTGCTGTAAATTGCCTCCAGTATTGCGCCTGTTTCTTCTTGCTGGAGGCTGCCATTTTGTTGAAGCCCAAAGCCCCGAGCAGCAGTTAAAGCAGAACTAAACCCTCCCATCCTTTTCAGCCAAGGAAGCTGCTATCTGATCTGCAGCTGCCATGATGCTGCACATATGATTGGTTATATTGTCAGTCATTTTGTTGGTTTGACAGTTTGGTTGAGAATACAAGGAAATGTTACAATTAGTAATCCCAGCATTCCAGGAATATAACCTTTTTTTTAAAACTGTTAACTCAATAGGTTTAGTTCCGCTTTAATCTTTAGACTGTCAGCAGGTTGGCCTCTACAAATTTGACACAGTGCCTAAAAATGGAATGCAATTGAGCATGTGCAGAGCAGGGTGAGATAGTTTATATTGGATTTTAAACAGTATAGACACTTATTTTAAATGTTTTCATAGCTATACCTGCAAAATAGGCCAGCCTGAAGTGATCTAGCAAGATGTAATTTTCTTTAAGTTGCTTCCTGGTTTCCAAGCCTTGGCAGATGATGTCATACATCCCAGGAGTCTTCAGGAGGGGTTTTCTCAGCTAAGCGCACCCTCCTGCCTGCATACCTGAGCTAAAGGCAGATGGATTCTAGGAAGTAAATGCTACTTGAATCATCTGCCCTTACTCTAGATGGCCAGAGTAAGAAATGTTAGGGGCTGGTTTTTTTAAGTGATTTCTCAGCAAAATATGGCATGGAGACATAGATGCATGGGTGAGTTTGCTCTAAATATTAAATATGAATTAAATGGCATTTTTGATTTGTGGTGCTCAGATGCAGTGTAGTTCCACTTCACAGAAAGTAGCTAGGGCAGTGCAGTGGCTAAATAGTTAGCACTTCTGCCTGGCAGTACTAGAGTTGTTGGTTCAAATCCCAGCCACGGCACCGCCTGCCTAGAGTTTGCATGTTCTCCCTGTGCCTGCGTGGGTTTCCTCCAGGTACTCTGGTTTCCTCTCACACTCCAAAGACATGCTGGTAGAATAATTGGTTCCTGTCTAAATTAGCCCTAGTATATAAATGTAAGCCGGGGACCTTAAATTGTACGTCCCTTGAGGGTTAGGGACTGAGGTGAATGTACAATATATATGTAAAGCACTGTGTAAATTGATGGTGCTATGTAAGTACCTGAAATAAATAAATGGTAATCCTAGTTCTTATCTTGGGCTACAGAATGATTAGCTTTTATTTTGTGATTAGCCTTTATGTTTCGGAATGAGAGATTGGGTGGGTCTAAGTAATTTGGAAAAATAGCCATGGACCAAATTTGGGGGACTTTCCTGATAGTAAACAGACTTTGCATACGAGTTTATAATCCCAGTTGTACAGTACTTGTTACCAGTCTTTGCAAAAGTCCCTATGAAGAACTACTGAACAAATCTATATCTGCCCTGAAAGAGCACTTATCCTTCATATTTGTACTACCATCAGAGTAACGATTGCCTGGAAAACACCTAACTTACCAAGAGATGATGAACCTGTAACCCCAGTGGCCTCCTGGATACTTTGCTGCAAGATGTCTCCAGTTGGTGGCCTTCAGGATAACTCCACCAAAGAATATCAGGGGCAGCACAGTTGCTAAATGGTTAGCACTAGGGTCGTTGGTTCGAATCCCAGCCATGGCACCACCTGCCTGGAGTTTGCATGTTCTGCCTGTGTGGGTTTCCTCCGGGTACTCCGGTTTCCTCCCACACTCCAAAGACATGAAGGTAGGTTAATTGGCTCCTGTCTAAATTGGCCCTAGTATGTGTATGTATGAATGTGAGTTAGGGACCTTAGATTGTACACCCCTTGAGGGTTAGGGACTGATGTGAATGTACAATATATATGTAAAGTGCTGCGTAAATTGACGGCACTATATAAGTACCTGAAATATATAAATAAATATCAGGAACAGGGTGGCTACAATGGACAGGGTAATCAGAGTCCAGGCAGAGATCAGGTTTGGGTAGGCAGTGTTCAGGCAGAGATCAGTTTGGGGTAGGCAGTGTTAAGGCAGAGATGAGGTTGGGGTAGGCAGTGTTCAGGCAGAGATGAGGTTGGGGTAGGCAGTGTTCAGGCAGAGATCAGGTTGGGGTAGGCAGTGTTCAGGCAGATGCTGAGGCAGGCAACAGTAGGTAGGAATAAGTGTAGTCTGCCACAGGGACTGGAAACACAGGCAAAATTAGGCAATCCGGGACAGTAGCTGCTAGGAGAAAAATTGTTAATCACATAAACAAGGTAGCTGGCAAGATGTCACAGCTCTGGCCACCATAAGAGTTTAAAGGAGAAGTACAGCCAAAGCTTGTTAGGCTGTTCTTCTCCAGTGGATCACAGGAGTGCAGTTGGCTTTGCCTTCCTGTGACCTGTTTTCAGAAAACAACGGGCTAAAGGGATCTACCCAGGAGCCTGGACTGGTACCTGGCTTAGTCTCTCAGCAAGCCGCCAGAGCCTGAGCCAGCCATTCCCACCTCCTCCACAGTTCAAAGCTCCAGTGAGCGCGGGGATGGGGGGGGGGCGAGCAGAGAGCGGTGACTGTCAGTCACCGCTCTCTGCTCAGCGCAGCAAGGAGAACAGAGTGAGCAGCAGTGTCTGATCCCTCAGTCCTCATCCTTGCAGCCAGCAGGTGGACATATGCAGCACTGGATTAATGCTGCTTCCACCAAGGTAAGTATGATTTTTTAAAAAAGAAACATAATTCTCTTTTAAATATTTTTGAAGACCTATAGGCATGTCCAGCCCAAGAGATGCACGTTCAGGGGCAGACTGACCATTTGGAAACTCTGGCACTGCCCGAGGGCCCGGGGTCAGTAGGGGGCCCCATAATATGCCCCTGGTACCTTTTTCATAGGCTTTTTTGAGTTTGGGCAAGGACACAGGGGCCCCATGATCCCCTATTGCCCGGGGCCCCATGAGTTGTCAGTCTGCCCCTGTGCATGTTATAAAGTGCATGCCCTAAGTGAACTGTGCACATGCTTTCCCATGTACCCAACATAGTCAAAAAGCAACTTTCCAATATGTGTGATATCTGAAATGGGAAAAGGTGGGAACAAGACCCTGGATGTACAGATGCAGACCCTGGAAGTACTGTAAAACCTCAAATGCTCAACTTCAGTTTGGAGCTGCCCCCACAGTACCTCTTTCCTGTCATAAGATGTCATTTGTCATTCAACCTGAAAGCCTGAGGACATACAGTACTTTGAATACATGGGTGTCACCTACAGGCCCTTCATTAATAGTTTAAAAGTTAATTAAAATTAAAAGTTTATTTTTACATCATCATGCCACTCTCAGCATGTCTGAGATGCTCCCATCACTGAAAATAGAGATTCCTTTTTGTGGTATTTAATAACCACTTATAATATCCACTTAAAGTAGAACTATAGGCAAAATGTTTTTTTTTTCATTTTGGATAGAGCAAGGGAGGATAATAACCCCGGTCAGATTTTTTTTCCGCCATCTGTGTCCCATTGGGGATAGTTCCCTTCACTTCCTGTCCCATAGCCAAACAGGAAGTGAGAGGAAATCCCTGAAAACTAAAGGAAAATTCCTTGGGGACACCCGGGTCACCAGAACTAGATTTCCCCTCTTACTTTTCTGGGGACAACCCAAAATTTGGGATTTTCTTTTACTTTCAATGACAATGGTAAACAGGACAAATAGAGAGAGCGAGTCTCCTTAACAGAGGCACAGACAACAATAAAAATGGACAGATGTTCTAATTCCTCTCCACTCTATTCAAAACTAAAAAAAAAAAAGTTTTGCCTTTAGTTATACTTTAAGCTCTGAAAGATTTTACACCTTTCATGACCAGGCCATATTTGTGCTCTTCAGCACTGTGCTACTGGTTATTGCTCACTGTATATTACAACACTGTATGCAAATTAAATTTATATAATTGTTTCACACAAGTGGAGCCTTCTTTTAGTGGTTTTGATCACCACTGGGGCTTTTATTTTTTATTAAATACAAAAATAAAAAATAGTTGAAAAAAATACATTTTCTATTTTCTGTTATAAACTGTATCCAATTAAAAAAAAAAATCAAATTTCTAATAAATTAGGTCATAATGCATTCTGCTATATGTCTTTGGTAAAAAAAAAAAAAAAAAAAATAATAAGGATATAATAATTGGCTTATGTGAAAGTTATAGCGCCTACAGACCACGGTATATATATTTGAAATTTGATCAACCCTGATGTACTGCAATCTCATTTCTTGAGGCCCTAAAATGTCAGGACAGTACAAATACCCCCCAGATGACCCCTTTTTGGAAAGTTGAAAGTTTGAGGTATTTAGTAAAAGGCATGGTGAGTTTTTTGAAGTTGTAATTTTTTTTTCACAATTTTTAAGAATATGGAGAAGTTAAATAAAATTTGTTTTTTTCATAATTTTTTTTACATACTGTCACCAGTACAGTACAGCATCATCTTATGATTGATCAAGGACACTGACTGCTGACAGTATGTTAAAATAAAGTTAAAACATTTTTTATTCCATTTTTGTAACTTTTTTTTTCTTAATTCATACTTTCATCAGAATAGTTGAGGGTTACCATGCTAACACTGTACTACTCTGGAGGGTGATCAGGGATATTTTTTTTTTTTACACTTTGATTGCTGATACAGTGAAGATCATTGTACCAGCAATGAATTGTCATGAATGAACTTTATTCATGACATCTGTGATTACTAATGATCTTTGATTGCCTACAGCTAATCACATGGTACAAGGTGCTGTGATTGGCCCACTGTGGACCAATCACAGCTCACTAGTAGAGGAAGCAGAGATCTCATTCATAACAGCTTTGTTGATATTGTGATCATGTGATCACATAACGTTAATTACTACTGACTTCTACATTTGGTGTGACTAGTGAGCTCTTAGCTCTGCATTACATACTACTGACCCATGCACAATGTGTTACTTATTCTTGACCCCTGCACTGTATATTACATACTATTGACCCCTGCACTGTATATTACATACTATTGACCTCTGCACTGTATATTACATACTATTGACCTCTGCACTGTATATTACATACTATTGACCCCTGCACTGTATATTACATACTATTGACCTCTGCACTGTGTATTACATACTATTGACCTCTGCACTGTATATTACATACTATTGACCTCTGCACTGTATATTACATACTATTGACCCCTGCACTGTATATTACATACTATTGACCCCTGCACTGTATATTACATACTGTTGACCTCTGCACTGTGTATTACTTTTACTTTTGATCTCTGCACTCTACTGTATGTTACAAACTACTGACCTCTTAATTCAGTGTTACTTACTCCTCGGAGGACTATGGACAATTCCTTGGACTTCATGGCCTGGTTTGTGCTCTTACATGCACTGTTAACTGTGGGACCTTCTATAGACAGCTTTATGCCTTTCCTAATCATGTCCAATCAACTGAATTTCCCACAAGAGGACTCCAATCAAGTTGTGGAAACATCTCACGGATGATCAGTGGGAACAGGATGCACCAGAGCTCAATTTTGAGTGTCATGGCAAAGGCTGTGAATACTTACGTACATGTGTTTTTTTTTTTCATTTTTTAATTTTAATAAATTGCAAAGATTTCAAAATGAACTTCTTTCACGTTGTCATTATGGGGTATTGTTTGTAGAATGTTGAGGGAAAAAATAAATTTATTCAATTTCAGAATAAGGCTGTAACATAACAAAATGTGACAAAAGTTAAGTGCTGTGAATACTTTCTGGATGCACTGTAACATGCATAAAATATGTTATATGTACATATAATCCTACGAGGTGCTGAAATTAATTATGACGTAACCTCCCAGAAAATCACTTATATACATTGATTATAGCTTGTCTTGAGAGTATTTGTAATTCTAATAATTGAAATCTTATTTACATTTTTACATGTTGCTGTAATTTAAAAAGCTCTTTTTTTATATTTACAGCAACAGCTTTCATTAAAATAATCCCTGGTGATCTTGCCATGAAAGTTCTTTCAGACACTTCCTATTATAGGGTGACAAAGCTCTGTCCGTTTCTCCTAATTGTGACCTTGTTGTCCCATCTTGTCACATGGGCTTTTAATGGAGGCATTTCAACATACATTAACCAGTTCCCTACCGCGCTATAGCCGAAGGACGGCTTCAGCGCAGTTGTCTGGTTCTGGGACGAAGTTCATGGACGTAATTCCGGAGCATGCCCCCTGCGCGCCCCCAGCGACGCGCACCCGGCGCTGTCAGTGATCGCTGTGTCCTATGGACACAGCTGATCATGTGATACGGTAAACGGCCAATCGCAGCAGCCTTTTACCACGTGATCAGCTGTGTCCAATGACACAGCAGATCACCGGGTAAATGCAGTTGCTGGTTATCGGCTGCACTTTCCTCATGCTGTCACAGTATGAGGAAAGTACTGCCGATAACCGGCAATTGTCAGAGAAGCGGTGGGAAGATCAGTGCCCAGCAGTGCCCCCCACCTATGCCACCCATTTGCCCAGTAGTGCTGCCCACCTGTATCCATCAGTGCCGCCCACCTGTACCCATCCGTGCCACCCACCTGTGCCCATCAGTGCCACCCACCTGTGCCCTGCAGTGCCACACATCAGTGCTGCCCAACAGTGCCACCCATCCGTGCTGCCCAGCAGTGCCGCCTATCAGTGCAGTATCATCCGTGCTGCTCATCAATGCTGCCTATCAATGCCCATCTGTGCTGCCTATCTGTGTCACCTCATCAGTGCCCATCAGTGCTGCCTATCAGTGCCCATCTGTGCTGCCTGTCCATGCCACCTCATCAGTGCCCATCAGTGCTGCCTATCAGTGCCCATCAGTGCTGCCTATCAGGGCCCATCAGTGCTGCCTATCAGTGCAGCCTCATCAACGCACATCAGTGAAGGAGAAAAATTACTTGTTTACCAAATTTTATAATAGAAACAAAGAGAAACTTTTTTTTTTGCTCTTTTTTTGTTTATAGCACAAAAATAAAGCACCCAGCAGCGATTAAATACCACCAAAAGAAAGCTCTATTTGTGTGAAAAAAAATTATAAAAATTTCATATGGGTACAGTGTTGTATGCCCGCACAATTGTCATTCAAATTGCGACAGCGCTGAAAGCTGAAAATTGGCCTGGGCAGGAATGGGGTATATGTGCCAGGTAGGAAAGTGGTTAAACAGGCACGGTCCACTGTTGTTGCCATCGAACAACCCACTTTGAGAAATGCCGTGCAGCCATTGCTGGAGTGTAAATAGACAGGAGGTGGCTACTGGAAAAACTTGTTGGTCCTGCCAGAAATCCAGTGTCTGTGTGCTGCTGATTCTGCTACTGTTGCACTCTCATCAGTTACATTCTACCCAGCTGTCTCTGTGAACTACAGTAGTGCTGTCCCAGGATAACAATGCTGCTTCTCTATGAGTACAGTATGGTGAGTGAGCGTTGTCACCCTAGCACAGGAAGTGTTTTACTGGCAGGAGGTGAAAATAAAGGAAAAATAGCCTGAAAAAAGAAAACAGGCACAGACACCACATCTAAGGACTGGTAACCTGTAATAAATGGACATTTTTGTTCTTGGGTTTAGTTACACTTTAATTGTAATTCTACTATGATAATAAAGGACAGGTAGTCATCTGAGAATTGGAAAAGTGATTAGTTGCTGCATTGTTTCTTCTCCCACAGCACTGTGATCTGCCTTCACGTGGGATACATTCACTTAAAAAATCTAACACTACGGAGACATATTTCTCCAGGGAACACCTTGCGTTTTTGATCATTTTCAGCTGTGGATCTGTATGTGAAGGGCCTGCGAAGCTGTTGTCAGGGTAGTAATTTTCCACCCCTCAGATGAAATAATAACAATAATTATATATATTACAGAGTCATTAGGGAAGGTCAGAGCCGATCTTGATACCGCCACTTCAGTGGATTCCTGTCTGGAGGAAGTGTAAAGAGACTGGAATTATCTCTCCAGGTAATTGGATACTTACAGGCTGTGAAATCTGCCTTCACACTCCGGAGGTTGGGAGATTTTCTACTTTGTGTCAATACAGCGAATGCGTGCACAGTGTTCACGGATGTGACCATCATCACCAAGAGACCGCCTGTTTATAAAGATACCATTTACAAAAATCCATTGATCCATTTTTTTTTTTTTTACATATTTTTAGTTGTTCTGCTTAAAGATATATCAGTTATAGGGTTATAGGTTCAGTCAGTTGATCGCATGGTCATTGCATAAAACAAATGAAAAATCCAACAAAAACCTACAATAATGGTTGCCACAAGGTGCACACTTGGGAACACAAGTCTGGAGATTTGACTTTCCAGCATTAGCCACATGCTAAAATACCAATTATGGCTGGACTGACCCTTTAAGCTGAACATGTAATCCACCCCTGCAAAGCAAAGAAACACATTACCTGTAATGGTGGCCCCACCAATAGCATATACTTACCTCCCTTTCACTTGCCTGTCATTGGCAGTGAAGAAAAATACCCAAGACTTCTGTTCATGGAGTACATACATACTAATCATTGTCATACCCATTGCACTTCTCTTCTCCACATACTGCCTACAGTTATACCCTCCACCCTCCTCTCCCACACATACTGACCCTCCATCCTCCTCTCCCACACATACTGACCCTCCATCATTCCCTCCACCCTCCTCTCCCACACATACTGACCCTCCATCATACCCTCCACCCTCCTCTCCCACACATACTGACCCTCCATCATACCCTCCACCCTCCTCTCCCACACATACTGACCCTCCATCCTACTCTCCACCCTCCTCTCCCACACATACTGACCCTCCATCATTCCCTCCACCCTCCTCTCCCACACATACTGACCCTCCATCATACCCTCCACCCTCCTCTCCCACACATACTGACCCTCCATCCTACCCTCCACCCTCCTCTCCCACACATACTGACCCTCCACCCTCCTCTCCCACACATACTGACCCTCCACCCTCCTCTCCCACACATACTGACCCTCCATCATTCCCTCCACCCTCCTCTCCCACACATACTGACCCTCCATCATACCCTCCACCCTCCTCTCCCACACATACTGACCCTCCATCCTACCCTCCACCCTCCTCTCCCACACATACTGACCCTCCACCCTCCTCTCCCACACATACTGACCCTCCACCCTCCTCTCCCACACATACTGACCCTCCATCATTCCCTCCACCCTCCTCTCCCACACATACTGACCCTCCATCATACCCTCCACCCTCCTCTCCCACACATACTGACCCTCCATCATACCCTCCACCCTCCTCTCCCACACATACTGACCCTCCATCCTACTCTCCACCCTCCTCTCCCACACATACTGACCCTCCATCATTCCCTCCACCCTCCTCTCCCACACATACTGACCCTCCATCATACCCTCCACCCTCCTCTCCCACACATACTGACCCTCCATCCTACCCTCCACCCTCCTCTCCCACACATACTGACCCTCCACCCTCCTCTCCCACACATACTGACCCTCAACCCTCCTCTCCCACACATACTGACCCTCCATCATTCCCTCCACCCTCCTCTCCCACACATACTGACCCTCCATCATACCCTCCACCCTCCTCTCCCACACATACTGACCCTCCATCCTACCCTCCACCCTCCTCTCCCACACATACTGACCCTCCACCCTCCTCTCCCACACATACTGACCCTCCACCCTCCTCTCCCACACATACTGACCCTCCATCCTACCCGCCACCCTCCTCTCCCACACATACTGACCCTCCACCCTCCTCTCCCACACATACTGACCCTCCACCCTCCTCTCCCACACATACTGACCCTCCATCATACCCTCCACCCTCCTCTCCCACACATACTGACCCTCCATCCTACCCTCCACCCTCCTCTTCCACACATACTGACCCTCCATCATACCCTCCACCCTTCTCTCCCACACATACTGACCCTCCATCCTACCCTCCACCCTCCTCTCCCACACATACTGACCCTCCACCCTCCTCTCCCACACATACTGACCCTCCATCATTCCCTCCACCCTCCTCTCCCACACATACTGACCCTCCATCATACCCTCCTCCCTCCTCTCCCACACATACTGACCCTCCATCATACCCTCCACACTGCTCTCCTAAATATACTACCCACTATCATACCTTCCATACCGTTCTCTTGCATATAATGCCTACTGTCAAACCCTCTGCATTTCTCTTCTGCACAGACTACCC